>NC_141621.1:23673431-23841645 GCF_047967505.1 Dipteris shenzhenensis
GCATTGACTACACGGACTTGAATAAGGCCACTATCAAGAACAGGTTTCCGATCCCCAAGATAGATGACCTATTGCATGAACTCAAGGGTTCTCAATTCTTCACTAAAATTGGTTCGAGGTTATTAGGCTACCATCAAATCAAAATGAAAGAAGGAGATGAGCACAAGACAGCCTTTTGCACAAAGAGAGGTTTATATGAGTTCAAAGTGATGTGTTCTAGATTGACCAATGCACCAGCTACTTTCCAGGCACTCATGAACAAGATTTTGCAGCCTCTTCCTTACAAATGTGTGCTGGTATTTTTTGATGACATCCTCATTTATAGCAAGGATAAGCAGGAACACATCAGACATGTCAAGCAGGTGCTGGAAATTTTGAGGTTGCAGCATCTTTATGCTAAAGCCAGGAAGTGCACTTTCATGGCAGAAGAGGTTGAGTATCTTGGTCATATTGTGAGCAGGGATGGAATTTGGGTGGATCCGGTCAAGGTCAAATGCATAAGGGAGTGGGCACAGCCACAGAATCCCACCTAACTGGTAACATTTTGCCAAGAGGGCAACCCCTCTAACTAACTTGTTGAAAAAAGATGCCTTCAAGTGGTTAGAAGAAGCACAACTCAGTTTTGAAGACCTCAAAGATGCCTTGAGTAGCACCTGTACTTGTTATGCCCTGATTTCTCACGGCCCTTCATTGTAGAGACAGATGCAAATGACAAAGGCCTAGGGGCTGTTCTGAGACAAGAGCATGGAGTTATAGCTTTCGAGAGCAAGAAATTTGAGGCCAAGGAATTGAACTATCATGTTTATGATCAGGACATGTTGGCTATCCTACATGCTTTTGAGAAATGGCACCACTACCTGTACGGTAGCACGATTAAGGTTAAGACGGATCATAGGACACTTAAGTACTTTCTTACGCAGCTCAATTTGTCCATGAAGCAGAAGAGGTGGTTGGCTGCACTTCAGTCTTACAATTTCGACATTGAGTGCAGGAAGGGGAACGAAAATGGGAATGTGGGCTTGCAGTTTGTCTGCCATTTCCAACATCTATCAGGAGTGATTCATGGGATTCAGGAAGAATATAAAGGCAGCTCCCATATTTTTGGAGTTAAAGGAGCCTTCAAGCCAAGGGCATGCTGAATTTAATCTACATAATGCACTATTGTACTGAAAGGACAGAACTTATCTTGTGCTAGACTTGATGTATAGACTGCTGCTTTTGCACGAAATGCACTCATCTCCTGTGGCAAGACATGCGGGTATCACATATGAAAAGATCAAACAAAGATTCATCTAGGATGGCATGTGGCGGATGTGGTTAAATATGTCACTGAATGCTTGCCTTGCAACAGAATAAGGTGGACAGCCCGCTACCCGCATGTCTCTTACAGGCATTACCTATTCCAGAAGGCAAATGGACTCACATAGCTATGGATTTCATCACAAGGTTGCCTTCTACAGACATATGGGATAGCATATATGTAGTGGTGGATAGAATGACAAAATAGGCTCACTTCATACCCACTAAGACCCGGTATTTAGCATCATAGGTTGCTTGGAAATTTATTGAGCATGTTTTTAAGCATCATGGCTTTCCTCGGGAAATTGTCAATGACAGAGATGCAAAATTTATGGGTCACTTTTGGCAGGAGCTATTCATAGCAGCGGGTACTCTCCTCACACCTAGCACTGCTTACCACCTTGAGACAGATGGACAGTCAGAAGGGGTGAACAAATGGGTGGAGGAATACTTGAGGCACTCTTGTCATGATACACAAAAGTCCTGGGATAAATGGTTGGCTCTTGCTGAATTTTGTTACAACAGTACCAAGCACCTTTCTATTGGCATGAGCCCTTTTGAAACAATGTATGGATGCAAGGTTTGGATGCCGCCTTTAATTGCAGACATGGCTGTGAAAAATCAGCAAGCAAGGAGTGACCTGGAAAGAATGGATGCCCTTTTGCAATTGGCTAAGAAGAATATGCACGGTACCCAAGCCAAGCGTAAGAAGTATGCGGATGAGCGCAAGAGGTCCCTGTCTTTTGAAGAAGGAGATTATGTGCATTTACGCCTCCATAAGAACCATTATGCCTTGCTCAAAGTGTTGAAGCCACATGTAGTACAGCATGTCCAAGTCCTTCCTGAGCTACCACCTATGGATGAGGAGGGTCACATCTCTATCTCACAGAGCGCATCATGGGTTTCAAAGACCATGAACTCCGAAACAGGGTCTACATAGACTATCTTATCAAGTGGCAGGGACACCCTCAGGATGAGAATTCATGGCAGCCAAAAAGCATTGTCCAGAACTACCCCTATCTCCTATCAAGCTGATTAGTAGGTGCTGTTTGCTGCACCTTTTTAGATAGACAAAATGTAAAATTTTGAGGGCAAAATTCTATTGGAAGGGATGGCTGTAATGAAGGGGGCAAAAGGGCTATTTTAGAGGCCCTTTAGAGGCCTTTTAGGTGGGAAATGTGGAGGGACTATATAAGTCTCCATCCACCACTCATTGTACACTTTTTGATGTGACATCTAATCCTATCTACTCCCTCCTTCCTTCATCCTACATTTGGGCACGGATTTGGACCTCTCTCTCGGATTATGGAGTATGAGGATCAGTATTGCTTAGCGTTGTTCATCAGGGAGATCACCAGATACAGAGAGAAATTCCTCAGAGAGCACCGTCGCATCCCTGCCAGAGACCTGGTTATTCATGAGGAGCAGGACGAGGCGCAGGACCATGAGCACAGAGATAGCCCATCTTGCCAGAGAGCACCGATGGTTCCACCCCGAGGATGTACATATGACATGATACGACAGCACCGCAGGATGATCTTACACAGAGGCTGTACCCGTCGCTTTATTTCTAGACGACGGAGGATGATGGCAGATTTTCGGAGGAGATTGCTCCATGGAGACTTGGCACCGCCAGCAGCCCACTTGACACTTGCCCAGATCTTCACACTCATGGCAGGAGGCATGGTCGATGGCCATGACTTCCATCATTTCTTTGGATCACAGACCCCTTAGGGAAGACGATGTTCCTCATATTTCATATTTTACATTTTGTATCTAGGAATTTTTGGTACTCTATTTCATTTCATTTTGTATCTAGGATTTTTGTAGCCATTTTTGGCATCTTAGCTGTATTACGATGAGGCCACCTAGTTGGCGCATCGTTGATGATGTATTTTCCTTTCGGATGATTTTGTGTCCCATAGGCCATGTATGGCCTTCCGTGGACCTTTAATAAAATTTCTTTCTTTCTTTCTTTCTTTCTCTCTCTCTCTCTCTCTCTTCCCTACCTCATTCTCTCCCCCTCTCTCTCCTACCCCTTCTCCTCCCTTCTTCCCCTCTCTCTCTCTCAATAAATAGAGATGCTTTTGCACTCTATGGGAGCTGCCATGTGCCCTCCCTAAACTGATGTATTAGTTGGTTCTGCACTGTCCCATAGACCTCTTGGTCTTCCGTGGACATTAATAGACTTTCTTTCTTTCTTTCTTTCTCCCTTATGCGCTTCTATCCCCCTTTTTCCAAATCTTCCCCTAACTCCTTCCTTAGACATGCAGCACAAAAGGTATTTACGAAATCAATTTGTTCCTATATAAATTTATGTACGAGAGTCTTGCCTTAAATTGATTTCTCCTCAAGTATTTTACAAAGTCATGACTCTTCTTCTACTTTCTCAATTCGTCAACACTTAGTTGAGTCATGCCCTCTAGATGATGTACTAGCCTGACCTTTCAGAGCGGTACATGCTCCGATGGATTCCTCTTGGGATTTGGACTAGCATTTCAGCATGGTATATCAAGAGAGCCAGATGCACAAATGCCTTAGGCCATTCCCAGGTCCACCCAATCTCATACTTTGGCCAGTATTGTCACATGCACCCCTGCACTTGCATGCAAAGTGACACACTGGCTACATCGACAAGTGCGTTATAGTTCCCAGATAGGAGATTTTGTCGTATGCTGTGACCCCTTTGTGAGCCCTTGTCCAAGGACAGTCAGGCACAAGCTACGTAGGTCAGTCTCTCAGCCTTAGGTCAAGTCAACAATTCAGTTCTTGTTCACTAGTACCCACTGGAGAACAGTAGGTTAGTGTTTCCATCTTATAGGTTAGGTCTTAGCCTAGGTTAGGAGCAACTTTAGGGTCCCCAAAGGCTGGACAGGTAAGCAGGGAAGGCAGCCTACAAAGGCTGCCCAAAAACTCCCCTGGCAAATGAGCCAGGGAGGGCTTTTACAGGCTGGTTGTAGGCCAACCAGTCTGTAAAACAGACTGACCCAGTCGGCTGTTTACAGACTGGGTTGGCTCAGTTCCAGCCCTATAAAAGGGTCCCTTTGCTGCCCTTTTGAATCATTCAGCTGCTCCTGCCTTCAGCTCTCCTACAGCTCCACTTCAGCCTCCTTGTGCAGCCCCTGAACTCCTCAGATCTGGCCCTGCTCTAGCCTCAGTCCCTTGGCCATCAGTTCAGCCTGATCTGAAGGTGACCATGCAACACAACAGTCGGAGGTTTGGACTAGCAAACGAAGAGAGGTTTGGACACTGTTTCCTCAGCTTTCTCAGCTTTCTTTTACAGGCTACACAGCCTACTTCTTAGCTCTGTTCTCTCAAACATATCTCAGCTCTCTCTCAGTATCTATTACTCTCAGCTTTCACTCTCTCACTCACGTAGTAACCCTGCATTCCGTTGGACAGCACAAGGCTCTTCCTTGCCTTGCACAAGCGTCCTACATCGTCAGTGTGGACATCATCAAGGTCTCGGTATTGGTTGGTGTTGCCTCTCACGTCTGTGGGTCTGCTCTACGTGTGCACAGTGAGCTCTTCAGAAGTGCGTTTTCCGTGCTCTCTCGAAGAGTGTTCTTTGTATTTCTCAGTTCTCCAAGTATAAAGCAAATTCTCCCCTGATTGGGGGAGGGGGCCCTCAGTGGGTAGAGGGACCAATCGGTCGTCGACTCTACTCTCTCTCTACCCTCATCTCCTTTCTCTCTCTATGGTAAACAACACTAAGTCCTCGCTAAAGGTTTAAAGAAGGTCTTGCTGTGAATTACACGATCAAATTACCGTTGCATGTTACATTGGTATCAGAGCTTCGGCCTGTATCCAGCTTGACTACCACGAGTGTATGGTTGTGTTGAGATCCGGAAAGGACACACAATCAAGCGCCATGGAAGGGTCAGGAAAATATAAATAAATGTATATATATAAACGTATGTATTTATATTTATATTTATATTTACATCTATATAGATGAAATTCAAAGACAGTAGTTCTCTTACCACTCAAGAAAGATGGATCATGGCGGACATATGCGGACTACAAAGCACTGAAAAAATTGAATAACAAGAATCTCTTTCCAATCCCTCAGATGATGAGATCCTGCCAAGGCCTTTATGAATATTTAGTAGTCTCTTTTGGTTTGAGTAACGCTCCAGCGATATTCAACCGAATAATGAGCCATATTTTTCAGAAGTGCAATGGTTCACGGGTCGAGCATTGACCCTTATTCTCTGACACCAATTAGCTAGGTCTAATAGGCTGATCCCAACTTGACAGGTTTGACTATGCGAGTTGGCCATCAATCAGTGCCAAAGAGGGCAACTTGGGAGACCTGACAGGTGCATAAGTGTAGCTAGGTCTAGTAGGCTGATCGCTCTAACTCGACAGGTTTGACTATGCGAGTTGGCCATCAATCAGTGCCAAAGAGGGCAACTTGGGAGACCTGACAGGTGCATAAGTGATCTAGCAAGGCAAGTTCCATATTACAAGATACTAAGTCAGAAGGGGTGTAACCCTTGCTCACCCCTCCTTTGTCCCACTTATCGCCTTAAAAGCAGGAAGGTGCAGCCACTAATGGCCAACCAAATGTTCTGGAGATTCTGCAAAGTTCAGGCAGAGCCTGTTAATATCCGGTCCAGCCCTTAGTCCATTACAAGTCACTTGGGGTACCTTGAAACTGCCCTGCTTGTAGGCTAAGGCTACAAATGATTCAAAGATACAAAGGATAAGATGGCGACCTGATAGAGCCATAGCTTAGAAGGGAGTGTAGTCTAATAACTTAAAGCTGTGTTATGAGCTCTTGGCTGAAACTGGGACCCTGAAATTTGGAATCTTTAAAAATCATGAGCATTGAGCTCTCGGCTTTGACAAGTTGATGCCCAACTCTGTAACAGAATCCTGAAACCCTAACTGTGCGTGACCTCTTGGCCTTACAGGACTTTCTTTGCACATTTTTAGCCATAAAATTGTATGAAATCCAGTATTTGTAGCAGACTTGTAACCATCAGGGGAGCTTGAGCAGCCTTGAAGTAAAGAAACAACAAGTGTTTGTAGTGCATATTTTGCAATGAGCATGGGGAACTTGAGCATATATGCATACGGAGTGGTATAAAGAAAATTATGCTCCTACGATTTTTTGTCTTGTGGCATTGACAACTACTCAAGCAAAATTCTACTCAATTACTGCCCACAGTTTTAAATGAGGCAGCTCACAAGCCCAACAATATGTTTGGCATCTGTTATTGATCAAGGTTGGAAGTCTCAGGATTGACACAGAAAGTGTTCCCTTAAGTCTCCCAGCATATGTAGCGATGTTCAAACCCATGCAAGTAAATTGTGCCTTTGTTCAATGCAATTACGATCTTCAGTGATATTTCATGCCTAGCACACATGTAAAAGTAAACTATGCCTCGTCTCAAGTTTAGGCATGTGGGGGAAGTACATTGTGCCTTAGTTCATCCTTTATTTATCAATGCATTTACCATCTTCAGTAATATTTCATCCCTGATACCTCTAGCACACATATAGAAGTAA
The DNA here is from genome assembly GCF_047967505.1 of Dipteris shenzhenensis. Classification (NCBI taxonomy): domain Eukaryota; kingdom Viridiplantae; phylum Streptophyta; class Polypodiopsida; order Gleicheniales; family Dipteridaceae; genus Dipteris; species Dipteris shenzhenensis. The sequence continues at coordinate 23,680,248 of NC_141621.1, forward strand.
ACGATGCCTTGTATCAGAGGCGTCCAGAAAGATAGATGATGTCAGTGAGCGTTGAGGGTGCATTTCTCTCTCCTTGGCAATTTAGATCACTTGAGAGATCTAATAACCATAAAAACTGAGCAGGAACAACTGCTCTATCGCAGGTAAAGCCAGGATCGCTTCAAGCCTCGCTTGATACAAGATAATCTTTAGTACAGGAATGTCCCACGTCGCAGTTTTTTGTTGCCAAGGAAAAATGCTCTACTGCAAGAATGCTGGATACATTATGTACACAGATTTTGGTTGTGGTGAAGATTCTTCTCTCTACGAATTGTGGGATACTTCTGTATGGAAATGAAAGGTCGATGACTGCTACCTGGTTGCTAACTTCTGGATCTTTTTATCCTCCGAAAGAGCTTCCCGTCCACTAAACTCGAAAAACTGAGACACGTCCTTTGAGTTTTCGTCAGGAATATGATTAGCGGCGGTTAACATTTTCAAGTCGCCTTTTCTTCTAGAGAGAAGCATTTCCTTAAATTCCTGTGTATCCGGTTGTTTCTCTCTTTTCCTTTTGCCCCCTCTTACTGTCCAACCTTCGTCCTCCTCCCCTGACACATTCGCCTCGTCGAAATCAAGAAATGTGTCGGTTTCATTCTCATGCAGAAACCTCTGTTGAGGTACAGATGTTGAAATTTCACCAAATTCTTGCTCCATAGCGACTGGAGTCTCTGCAAACTCTTGTAGGCGTTCCTTGTGGGCAGTACCCCAATCCTTGCTTGAACTGAATGTCGACCCAGTAGTCTGGTGATTGCGTAAATTTTTAGACTGCTCTAATTTTTTGTTTGAGCGGGAAAGTAATGTGTTCCTCCGGCTCTCTGGTTTCCTCACTTTCACTGTTGCTTTCTTGGCTCGGGCAGCAGCTTCCATGTTGGCCTCTTGCTTAAGGACGAGTCTTCTTGCAGGCCGTTGATCACCAACAAAGCATAAAAATTCATCAGCCCCATTCTCATCCTCCTCCTTAGCGATATACTTCTCTCCCTCCTTCAAACTAGCCTCTTCTGACCAAGTGTACCAGACCGGATACAATACCTTCTCTGCTTTCTCCTTCGCTTTCTTTTCCTTTCTTTTTGCTTTGTAAACCTCCTTTTTCCTAAGCTGCTGCACAACCTTTGTAGTGGGCTCAATGCCCTGTTGCGTCATCCTCGAGAGTGCCTTCGACACTTCCACGTCAACGTTGCATCGAACACGGAGGGAAGCAGAGCGATGGGCAGAAGTGTGGTGCAGTGGGAGCTGAGAATGAAACTGCCCAATGGAGCCGACGAAAGAGAGAGGCTGGGAAAAGCCATGCAAAGCCATGGTGGAGAAGGTGGCAATGTGCAGAGCTCATAGAGCTACATCCTGTGAAGCAAAATTGAGCTGTGGGAAAGCCATTGATGGAGAAGATGGCAATGTGCAGAGCTCATAGTGCTACATCCTGTGAAGCAAAATTGTGCTGTTGGAAAGCCATTGATGGAGAAGATGGCAATGTGCAGAACTCATACTGCTACATCTTGTGACTCTCCACATCTTTTTTTCTCTATTTGGTGCATTTGCATGTGTGATCTTAGCGTATGTTCAAATGCTTGTGTCGTTCATAGAATCTATTTCATTTGCATGTGTGATCTATTATTGGGACTGCCAGCAAGGGTGTTATATCATGGTCATCATTATAGCAAGTGATACCTTCCTCTCGCTAGCTACTTTTGGAAGCTTGTGTGTCCAATGCTTACATATACATTTTCATATTCCAGAGTCAATTCCTTTGGTAGATAATCAAGAGAGGATATGGTGAATCATGGTGGTTCTTCTAATTTTAATAGAGACGTCAAGATTCATGAAGCTAAAGTATTGGTAATCCTATGTGGGGGCTAAGGTTTTGAATGTTTTGAAGGATTGTTTTCTATTGTTAATGTATTTGAAGTGTTGCAAGTTTCCAATTCCAATAGTATGTTTTTTTTGCTTTTGTGGCCAATGTGTTTTCTTGCACGTTTTATGAAAATAGGAGGCTTCACTTGAGTCATCAGTATTGTCAAGATCCACCCCCCCTCTCTCTCTCTCTCCATCTCTCCTCTTTATAGTATATGCTTTCAATTTGTTGTTGTCAAGCATTTCTTTCATATTCTTTCTACAATATTGTTTAGGAATGTAACTCATGCATATAAGTTGTTTGGTATGGTACTCGCTTGTTCACAGACTATGTTCTCAAATGTTTCTTACATCACTAGAAACTAATGGGCTTCGTGTGCTTCTCAAATGTTTCTTACATCACTAGAAACTAGTGTGCTTCGTGTGATATGTTCTTAGGAGATCAACCATCTCACGGGATGCTACCAGCAAGCGTATTATCCTATGGTCACCATTATAGCTCCCTCTATACCTCGATTTTGATACATGGATAAGATGGTGGATAGGAAGGAGGTAATTCAAAAGGTGGTCAAAGAAACACACCCTATTAAGCCCATTTATACACACAAGCACAACTATAAAATAACCATGAATAAGGTAAAGAATACGCTTAACAAACAGAAGCAAAAGCACAAAGCTGCAAAAAGCTTGAATCGAGAAAGTAGGGCAATGCCACTTGGGATCAAGGGGCAAGGTGCACTTTATGGAGTACTTCGTAAATCATCTTCTTTCTCTAAGTTTTGTTTTCCCACCTGTCTTTATGTCTCTAACAATTGAGTATCTCATGTGTCTACAAAGGCATGTGGCAATCCGAGATTGAGTCAAACAATAATATATTATGCTTACAAGGATGGTTTGTTTCAATATGCTAGAGGCTTAGGATGAGAAATCTAGTGTCTTCGTAGATGTTAAAAAATCATAATCCCAAACTTTCATGTCAAGCACATCATTCAAGCAAAGGAGAACTTATAACTATTTATTGTATCTTTATGTCACATAGACAACCAAGACAAATGTGAACAATGATTAGAAGACATAGAGAGAGATGGTGGCAATGACTAATAGTAGGCTACAATGGATGTTAATATCAAAGGCTTATATTCTAATCCTTGAGTTTTACATGAGCTAATCTTTATATGGATGTTAATGTCAAAGGTTTATATTCTATTCATTGATCTTTATATGAGCTAATCTTGTATATAAGAGGAGTATGCTACTCTAAGAAAGTTTATTCCAAATTTCCATGGGCTAATAAGACCATTGTTTGTCTTAAGGAATGCAAGCCATATAGTTGGATTGTGGATTGTCAAGATAGTTTAGTGACTGATTGTGTGTGAGAAATTTAAGTCGGTTGATATACTACATGATGATGGCTTGTTGTTAAGCTTTGTCACTTACTTATGATATATTTTCCTTCACACAAGAACCTAGCTTTATGTAGTGGATTTGTAAACGTGTACCTTTAGAGCCCACAGTCCTCAAAACACACTTCTTAATGGTTTGTGCTGCCATCTTCTTGTGCTCAACCTTGGCCATGACCTGACACTTTTCTTACTCCATGTGAGCACACATATGTCCCATCAAGTCCACAAGGGTCTCCTTGCTTAAGACTTATTCCTTTAGAACTATCAACAGAAGCCCAATGTAGTGACCTATGGATAGCAGCAGCTATCGCATGCATATATGCATCTTCCTCCTCTTTAGTAAATGGAGTAGTAGTAGATGGAGCAATTGTTGCATCAAAGTATGTATCTAGTTGACTCTCATAGGGGTACAATACCTCTTTGTGCAATAATGTACTTGTACCCCAATCATGATAGCTCGAGCAGCAGTTAGCCATGGCTTGCCAACAAGTAATATAGGGTATGGATTATTGCTACTAATGTATGATATACCACATAGTCAATGAGGAAGGAAAGGCCTCCTCTAAGAATTCTTATGCCTCAAATAATACCCGCATGTTTGATATGTCATTGATTAGCCAACTGAATGACTAATGGGATAGGATCCACCCATGTAAGAGCAATATGCTTCATAGTCTCATAAGTCATTATGTTAATTTGAGAGCCTTCATCTATGAGCACTCTTCTAACTACATACCTTTGATTTTTGCTTTTGTAGTGGAAGCTATATGAGGTAGTATTGATAATAACCATGGTTCAACCTTGCTTTTCTTGACCAACGATGAAGTTAACACCCGTCAATATGCAAGTGAAAGTGTCAATAATTGTGCAACCAATTGATGTTAGGCTTCATATTACAAGGTCATTTAAAAGGTCATAAGCCTTAGTATGGTTCTTTTAACTGAACACTCTTTCAAACTTCCATCAAGGTAACGCGTCTTCGCAACCTTAGATTGAATCTTAACACTTACCCCTTCATTCACCTTCTGATCTTGCAACTGTGGCTCCTTAGAGGTTTCTTCTTTTGCCTAGAAATGTATTGCTTCGTATGTAGCAAGCATAGGGTTTAGGCTAGTGCAAGGATTAAATAATTGTTCAAATTCTTCTCCATCCTTTGATTCCGACACGTATGTTCTCATCAATCATGTGTGCATAATTTCTCTAGACCTTGATCACGTGACTACTCCCACTAAATGCAGCTTAGCCTCTATAGCCATAGGTCATTCATGTTTAATCACACTTGCTTAGAGTCTGAGGTTTCCACTATCCTTGATTTTTGCATCCTTCTTTGAGGACAATCCTCCACCACATATTGTTGGCCTTCGCATTCCCCACATAGTGGAATGTATTCCACTAGCTTCTTAGCATTTGGACAATTATGTACCATATCTCCTGGCTCTTAATAATAGTAACAAATAAGAGCTTTTCTTAGACCTACATCTTACTTTTATCATAACACTAGACTTAATAGATGGATTCACAATATGCATATGGTATTCATTTTTTGGCTACTTTATTCATCACTTGCATAGGCATGGTTTGCATGGCTCCACCCACAAAATTGAGTAGGCTCTTGGGTTGCATTAAACTTTGCTCTAAGCCTCCAAGTGTCTTTTGTATCATGATTTGACTTATGAAAAAATCATACATATTCTTTGACTACTAGATTTAACTTTCTCTTTAATGGTAAGGCATTCATTCTAATAATGTCCACATCCTTTACATTGGACACACCACACTTCACTATGTTAAGATTTAGCTTGATCTTTATGGTCTTCGCTCTTAATCCAATTCATTACAAATCATTCTTTTCTTGATCATAGTATGTAATAAGTCCTCCTCAACCTCTACCTTGGGGTTCAATGGTGGGATAGTAGTTAAGGCATTGGGAGCTACACTACCTAGCATCATAGCTTGACTTAGAGTAATTGATGCTCCCATATGTATCTTCCCCATAGGTTGGGTTACAATTGATGGTTGGGCATAAGGTATAACTTGTGGTAGAGGCAATGACCCCTAGTAGAGTAGTTTATGCCATTGGAGGCTCCCATCTTATCTACTTCATAGTTTCATATAATACTATGGCAGCATCTAATGTAGTTGGTTGTTGCATTCTCACGTGGATATCCATGTCCATTAACAAACCAACCCACCTATTTATCTTAGGTGGGAGCTATTGGCGCCTTGCCGATAATCTTTTTTACCCTATTTGCATATGTTTGGATAGACTCATAAGGCATCATAGTGATGACTTTTGTTATACAATGTAGCATTGTGCATAGGAACCATATGTTTCTCTTTAATCTTAGTTGCATCACATGTTGTAAAGTGACCTAATTGAGCATACTAGTGACTTGCAAAACCATCCAAGTTAGGTTTAAAAATCCTTAGTTCTTGACATCTATGCCTTGATTATTGGCCAATTCCACTATATTAAACCTATTAATATGCACATTGGATCTTCTCCAAGAACCTAAAATATACTATGTAGGATAGTAGAGTTATGGTTCACCATAGACGGTTGTAAAGATGGTACATTCAATTGTACTATTGGCTAAGGAGTCACAATAATTATAGCAACTACTTTCTTGATCTACATTTGGATGTATGAGAAGTTACTCGCCTCCACTTCTAATTGTAAGTATTATTCTTGTACACTCCTTAGATGGGTGAGGAGGGGATCTGTGTCTCCCTAGCTCAACTCTTGCTGTATGTCTTCTTCTCGCTCTTTATTCTCTAAACTTAACCTAATCATCAATTTTTCCATGGGATATGAACTTTATAGCTCCAAGTTGATATGCCCTTCTTGAGTCATCCCCTTTACTGGATAAGTTGCAAATGTTAATTCCTCACTCATTAATGAGATATGTTGCCTTCATACTTTTCTAGAAACATCCCTTCAAAGCTAGAAGTCATATAAATGCGTATGAGTACCTAAGAATTCTCATAAACCCATTCCTTTTGCATTCTTATAGTAATGAGGTTTGGTTTGGCTTGGATTTCTTCATCTCTTTTATTCTTATATACCTCATGTAGGAAGACTCACAAGAACTCTAGATGTTGACAAGTTCCTTGTGAGTAAATGATCACACTAGATATCCAAAACTAAGGGATTCATGACTCTCTGGCAATGGCACCAAAAAATAACTTAATGTGGATAGCAAAGCTAAACCTTCCCAAATTCACTACATAAGGCCATGTTCTTGAGTGAAGGAAGATATATCATGATTGAGTGCCAGACCTTAACTTATATCATCAACATAAACCTCTCATGCTCAACTAGTCACTCAACTTCTCAAAACTAGCTTGACAATCCAAAGTCCACCTAGATTGACTTGCATTCCTTAATACAAACAATGGTCTTATCAGGCCATGGAAATTTGGAATAAATTTACTATAATAGTGTACTACCAATATATACAAGATTAGTTCATCTAAAGATTGAAGAATATAATATAGACCTGTGATATTAAACATCAATTTCAGCCTACTAATACTCATGCATTATTTATCCTTTTCAAACACACATTTAGACCTATGATATTAAACATCAATTTCAGCCTACTAATACTCATGCATTATTTATCCTTTTTAAACATACATTCAACCTTCAAATCTAGCATACATTTAACTATCATTTTCAAACATATATTTAACTCTCAAAATCTACACTATACCCTCATATTGAATGTTAGCGAAAAAAAATAATGCCAATAAATTTTCATCATTTTCCTTTCTTGTCTCATCTTAATCTATCTATAGAAAAGTTATGAGAACTTCAACTTTATTCTTAAGCTATAATTTGACTCAACCCTAAAGTAAATAGTCCTTGTAACTTTGAACTAGCTCAAGCTACCTTGCAACATAGCTCATCACTGATTCACTTGTTGCTCAATGATTATTGTGGTGCTAGGTAAGTGCCACAATGGCCATGTAATCAATGTGGTCTTAACTACCATGTTGTGAGTAGTCAAGCAACACGATAGTGCCATGTTGGCACCCAAAGTCAATGCCGGCCTCCCTTACCAATGTGATGTTTTGAGGATTGATTCAAGTTTTGCCAGAGTGGTAATTCTTGGTTGGATATTGATTTGACTTTGAATTTTAATGTTTATTGAATCTTGGGTGTTGATTTGCATACATGGCTAGGTTTGTCTTAGATGAAGACATAGAGGAATGTATTGAACCATGCATCGCATGTTCGTATTGAATGGAAGGGATGATGAGTGATATTGTAAGGTTTGTATGAGTGATTTGGGTTGTAATGAATGGTTGCCATGAGCGTGGCAACGAAGCTAGTTAAAGGATGGCTTAGACTTTTGGTTCAAGGACCAGCCTTGAAAGGGTGAGCCCATCCATAGTAGTTCACCATGTTTGTAGAAACTTGGGAAGTTTTCCTCTTTGGTCATATGGACTGTCATTAGTTTCTTCAAATTTGCAATTTGTGGGACAAAACAACTATGTGTTTGTAAGTTTGTTGTAATTGCATCTAAATTTTGTTGGTGGTGGTCAGAGTTCTCACAATCTATTTTTTAGTGTCCTCCATGTAGAGGAAGATCTCAAGTTTTGCATTTAGGTCTTTTTCCTTCTAATTAGAAACTGCCCAAGCATTAAACGCTAATATTGGGTTGGGATAAAGTGTCATGCCACTCATGACTTTGAGCAGGTCAAGTTCTCCCATGTACCCATGTGGTACCTTGATCTTTATCCTGAATGGCAACCTATTGTAGAGTGTCACTAGTTTGAATTGTGGTTGTGGCAAAGGAGCAATACAGTCAACAATATTATTGAATTATGATTCTTGTGGAGACACACCTTCTAGCCCACTATTGAAGTCATTATGAGATGTGGCTCTATCTTGGACTTTTTCCCTTGAGTCAATCTACATTGGTTGATGTTGTGGTAGTAATTTTTAACTGAGTCGCAACATTTCTTTACAGAGTTCCGCATTGTTAGCATTTGCAATTTGCCTTAATTGTTGGCCATCCATGTCATCTGCATTGAGAGTGGGTGGGGACTCTAGCTCCCATTTAGGAGATAATATCAATTCATCATAGTCCTCTATTTCTTGTATTGAGAGAGGTGTAGAGGCTTCCTCTTACTGTATTTCAAACCCAATGATAATGGCCAGTAGATGGGCAATGTAGCTCTTGCCATTGTGGGTGGTGGATATGTACTTTGTTAGAAGCAAGAATATGTTATGAGCCCAATCCTATATTTTTCCCCTACCAAGGAGTGTGAGAGTTTTACTAACATGAAAGGTTTTCTCACTCCCGTATGATTGAAAATTTCAGCCACAAACGTGGCTACTTCTTGGCATATTAGGTCTAGAATCAAGTCATGATGTATTCCCCTTCCTTGTGACTTTGTGCCAAATGGGAACCAATCCTGAATTTTTAAGAATCTTGCATCTAAATGTTTCATTAGATATTCTTCTTGTGACTTTGGAAATAAGAAAGCTTCCTACATTGTTGATCTACTAAGGTAGATGTGTATAAGCTTTTGATTTTACATCACTATGCAACTCTCTGCTTTGTTACAATGTTAGGAATTGAATAATGTATTCTACCATAGCAGGTGTTGTGGTAAGAAAGATTGTAGCTTCTCAAAATGCTTTTCTAGTCCCTTGGACTATAAGAGGAAGAAGTCGCACGCATCAGCTGACATGTTGAACATTGAGACTCAGCCATACAAGTTGTATTGTCCTCTCGTTTGTTAGCTCATTGTCATCTTGAGCATTAGATTGATTTGGGTCTGTATGGTTAATGGCTCTGCCTCTAGTTCTCTTGACTCTAGGGTATCTAGGGCTTGGTGTATCTCTCCATGGCATGTTGCATGAATTCCCTCATCATTTTCACTATCTAGAACCACCATTCATAGTCGTTTTGGGCTTAACTCGTGGGTTGGTGATTCTATATCTTGTCCTTCTTCAAGTCGGTGATTTGTTGAGGTTTGGGCCATTTGGCGCGGTGTTGCTTTGCCGATTATGATGTAGTCTTTTTTACCATCTTATCAAGCTATATTTAGCTTGGCATTTCACACATGAATTAGGTCCCAGTCTGGTAGTACCATGTGCCAATCATGCCACGTGGGCATCTTTCTTTTGTGAGTGGCTGATGCATTTGTGATGAGGGTGCCATGAGTGTGGATAAAAGCAAGTTTCTCTTGGGGATTTTATTTGTGCAATTTATTCATGGTGCTCAAGATGTGTGAGTGCTCTATGCATGATGACTAGTGAGGCGAGAATTCCTTCTATATGTTTATTTTGCTAGGGAGTTTCATAGGGTAGCTAGGACTCGGTCATCACCTCTGAGCCCTAGGTTGGAGCCCTAGGTTGAAATCAATTGGATCCACCTATAAGTGGGAAAACCTATAATATGCAAGTCGGAATGCTAGTGATACAATCAAATGCTAACTAGGGAAGATTTGAGAGCCCCAAATCTTCATTATTGTTGAGGAGGGCTTGCATGTTCATGTAGTAACACTTCAATTGGCTCCCATTGATTGTCATGGTGAATTGGACTCTGTCTAATGTTTTAGTAGTAGAGCTCCGATCGGACTCATCTTTGGACTCTATATGTCCCTTGATCTAAATATTTGAGCTTGCCCTTGTGGAGCTTAGCATTATATAGTAGGACTAGGTCACCTTCCTTGATCTCCTTATCCATAAGATTTCTATCAAACGATGTCTTCCTTCTTTTGTTTTCTATTATCATGGCATGGTAGGCTACCAACCTGGACTCTATATTCTTTTCCAGTTGATAGAGTCTTTCTTTAAGGGACTCATGATCTCCCATGTGTTCTTGTACTGCTAGGCGTAGCTTTGGTATTACAAATTCCATTGGGACCATTACTTCTAGGCCATACACCAATTGAAAAGGCATAAATGTTGTACTGACCTTGATTGTGGTATGATATGACCATAAGGACACATTAAGCTTTTCCAATCAGATCTTTTTTTTCCCACTATCTTGGTGAGGACATGACATAATACATTGTTGGTAGACTCTTCTTGTCCATTGCCTTAGGGATAGTAGGGTGTGCTTCTATAAATAACGGTAAAGCTAGACAAAGCTCCTTGATCACCTCATTGACAAAATGCATGCCTCTATATGATGCAATTTCAATGGGGCATCCAAACCATGTAATCACATTTTCATATAAGAAGTTTGTTGTGCTTTTGCCATCGTCTTTTCTTACTCCTTTAGCTTCAGCCCATGTTGCGCAATAGTCCATGGCCATATTGATATAGCATACCTATGTCCCCTTTATAAGTAGATGTATGGGTACCACAAAATCAATCCCCCATTTTTCAAATGGTTTTTGAGTAGTAACTATTGTCAAGGGGTTGAAATCCTTGTGTTGGGGTTTGATTATTCTTTGGCATACATTGCATCTTATTACATAGTCATTAGCATCTGCCCAAAGGGTTGGCCAACAATATTCTACCAAGAGGATTTTCTTGTTGTTTCTTCCCCTACAAAGTGTCCTCCTGCTACTTCTCTTATGATAAACATGATTTCATGAGCCATAACACATCTTCTCAAGATCTAATCGTTGCCCATCTTGTATATTTGGCCTACAATTAGTTGATAGGGGACAAGGTCTGGAAGAATTTTGACAGAGTTTTGCTCTTTTTGCTAAGGCGATGACTCAGGGGGATGGGGTGTCCTTTTATAGATTTTGGTATCCCTACGACCGGGGCGATAGCATAAGGCAACGGGTTGTGGGGATAGGAGCTATGGCGGTACATTGGTAGGATGGGAGCTATGGCAGCAGGTTGTGGGGATAACAGAAAGGTGATGACTGTTGGGATAATAGAAAGGCGATGGCCATGGGAATAGCAGAAAAGCAACGGCCATGGGAATAGAAGAAAGACGACAGCTTCTTGAGGACCTCCATGGTTTTATATGGTTTACACCTAGCACAATATAATATTGACATTAGTGACCAACATAATAAAAATAGAATGCCAATAGCTACATACAAAATCTAATGATTGAAATCTATAAATTCAAACTTACACATATACTTAGCATCAAGTAATAAATGATGCTTACCCAAATCAACCAAGCTAACATAAAAATAAAAATTTCAATAGCATCAACACATATAACATGGTAAAATGACAACACACAAAACTAGTATTACATGTGCAAGTCACATAAATGACAAATAAATTGACCTTGCATTAGAAAAATATAGTAACACACAGCAAATTACAAAGAAATAACACTTTATACATTTAAATATCATAAACTTGTTAAACTTTTGCATGTAAAACAAGTCATAATCTAAAACAAACTTTATTAAACATGCTTTTTAAAAAAATGAATATGAATAACATCAGCACATATAAATGGTAAAATGATAGAAAACAATATGGATATCACACAAAATAATAATAATTTGACTTGCATTTAGCAAATTTAGAGGTACAATTGACTTTATAAATTACAAATAAACAACACAAATCACATTTAAATACTACAAACATTTTTAAACTATTAGATGTAAAATAAATCAAAAACTTGTGAATGAATAGTACCTGATTCTTGAAACAAGGATCTTTGGAGAAAAAATGTGATCAAACTTGTTCTCCCTAGTGGCTCCTCTTATATTCTAGGAGGCTGAAGTTGATGGATCTTGCTCCAAAACAACACAACTACACAAAACAAACTATAAACTAACTTATTTTTTCAAAGTTACAGCTTTAAATTTAAAATCCCATCTTTTTCACTGTCTTGAATTCTACTAAAGGATATATCACCTTAGCCTCCATGAAGGCTGCTTAAATAGACCCCAAAACTTCACAGGTTCTTAGAAATCATGCCCCCCAATAGACCAATGTTGAGAGATGGGCAAAAGAAAGATTGATTTTCATGCATAAGCAAGTGTAATACCTAAACATCAATCTTCTTTCATCATCTCTCAAAGAATCTCGTCTAGTAGCTCCTTCTAAGTTCAATACCTTGCATCATTAATGGTCATCTAGAACATGGTTGCCTCAAGTTTTTGGCATGAAAATGATTTGAGGTCGCAAGAGAAGCTTAGCTGAGAGAAGAAGTGGTGAGATTTGGAAGAAAAGGGAAGAAAAGTGTCCAAAATAGAGAAAGAAGAGGGTGGGGTAAATCTTTTTCAAAAAGCTTGAAATTTTTTAAAGAATGAAAGTGAAAGGATCATTGTTTGCTTGGGTGTAGCCATTTTTGGTGAGGTTCACGGACTTTTCTGTATATAGGTATCTTGCATGACCCATAACTTATGCATTAAACGGAATTCGATAAACTTTGTCTTCAAGTTGTAGAACACATCCCAAACTTAAACATGAGAGCAAAAACTTATGGAATAAGGATTTGAAATGAGACTGGTAAAGCATTACAAGTGCTATGTTGCATGTGAAGCATGCATCTTAGAGACTATAAGCTATAGCAATTTATTAGAAAACATCAAAATTTTGTTCTATACTTACATGCAACCAAGTAATCATTCAAAAGTACACTACGTGAGCTTCTCCTCAACCCAAGGACACACCTAATTGAGATCATTATGAGCGGGTTGATGGGCCTCCAATATTGTGCTAAAGTGATGCATACCCATTTGAGGGCACGCTCCATAACTTTTTTTTGATTTGTTGAAAACCAAAACGGATTGAAAATTTGGAATCCAAACTATTGGGACTAGTGCATGGTTCTCTTAAAACATTGATAGTTGTTGGTGTTGGTATCTAGATTCACCCTAAAATGAAAGAAGTTGGAAAAGTGCAATTTGTGCATGTGAAAAGATAAATCCAACACTATTTTTAATTTTGAATTGTTTCTTTTTCCATGCGCTTGCTTTCTATATGGCTCATAAGCATGCCAAAGGTCATTTCATTTAATAATACACAACATCAAACCCGATATCGTGCCCTTTGGCCTATTTGTGTTTTGAAGCATTTTAGGCCACATTGCACTTGTTTGGGATATTCAATTTTGCTGACGTGTATCGTCAGAGGGGGGAAAACCGACAGCTGAAATTTTGCTACTCCCACGAATTTTGAATTTTCACACCTCCCGCCCATGAAATCTTGGAAGATTAAGTACCTGCAACCTGCCCCCACCCTGTAAACACCCTGCAACCCGCACACACCTCGATGTGACCTTGCCCAGACTTTGGTTTGCCATTGTCTTCTTTCGAGTAAGTTGTGTTCTATTCTTTGCTTGCCTCACAAGCTAGCTTCTCTCTGTTTTGGTTTGGCATTGTCATCTTTCATTGATCATCGCCATGGCAACATGCAGCTCGCCATGGCTTACAAGAGAAGCAAACAGAGGCTGTGAGATAGAAAAGCTGAAAAGATTGGTTAGGGCACAAGGAACAGAAGACTCCTTGCAGAGCAGCAGCAGTAGGAAGCAGTTGTTACAAATGCATGCATTCGATCATTGCCATCAGAGCGAAGAAAATGAGCAGTGATGTCACAATTAGTGGTAGCATTCGAGGAAGCAACATCAGGCCATTCAAGTAAATACCATTCTCGAGTCTTTACAAGCTTTAGCTTGCACCCTATATTTTATAGTGACAACCCTACTAACACCTTGTATTTTCGTGCCAAAACGTCCCCACTATTGCAATGACTTCTGCACTTAGGCTGTCTCTGCTTTTCTTGCATTCTGTTGAAGCCCATAGACTGCTCAAATCAGGATGATCAGGCATTTCTTCCACTCTTCGTGCATCTCTCGAGAGTCTCTCCAAATAACAAGGACAACTGTCGAAAGCAGACGGGATGCAAGATGTTTGACGTGCACATCATACACGTGCTTGATACAGCATAGGGCGGTAATTGCCTAAACCATCTCGAGTTTTGGGATAGCTTACTTGTTTCATTTGTTGATACAACGCAGGTCAGTGGTTGCCTAAACCAGCCCAGTGGTTGTTTGTGATTAAGCTTTGGGATAATTTACTAGCCTGGCCTACACTTAATATGATTGTCCTAAACCAGCCCGATGTTTGGAATATCATGCAACTGTGTGGTTGGTTTAGCTCAAACACTAAAACCAAGCTAGCTTGGAATTAATGTGATTATCCTAAACCAGCTTGGTGGTTGGAACATCATGCAATTGTGGTTGGGTTCGCTCAAACACCAGTTATGTGATTGTCCTAAACCAGCCCGATGGTTGGAATATCATGCAACCATGTGGCTAGTTCAGCTCAAACACCAGAACCAGGCTAGCTTGGACTTAATGTGATTGTCATAAACCAACTCAGTGGTTGGAACATCATGCAATCATGATTGGGCCAGCTCAAACACTAGTTAAGGCTAGAGGAGGTAGGCACTAGCAATAAAATGCATTTTTATTGGTTTAAGATTACCTGCAACCCCCACAAAATATAACCTTTAGTAAATCCCAAACAACCACTGCACTTGTTTCAGTTAAGCCCAATCAACCTTCTCTCCAAATAAAGAAAAATGTAAATCCCAAACAGTATACTAATCCCAAACAACCACCGAGCTTGTTTAAGTGACAATGATTGTGCATGAGGGACCATCCAATTCATAGGTTCACATTAGCATTCAGTCGGAATGAGACTGTAATAACAATGACTGTGCATGAGGGACCATCTAATTCACAGGCTCATATTAGCATTGAGCCGGAATCAAACTGTAATAACAATGACTGTGCATGAGGGACCATCTAATTCATAGGCTCAGATTAGCATTGAGCTGGAATCAGACTGTAATAACAATGACTTTGCATCTAGTTCACAAGCCTAAATTAGATTAGCATTTGGTCAGTTTATCAAGCTGTAATAACAATAGTTTAGAATGAGAAATAGCTGCATTAAGCTGAGATAGACTGTAAGAAGATATCACGATGTTAGAATTACCATCTAATCACATGTCATGAGCAACCATTTAATCGCACGTCATGGCTAGACGATGATGTATATGACCGCCTATGCTAGGCTAGGCTACTAACAAAGCTGGGTGTATGTGCCACTAGTCCTGCCCCCTCATCCCATTGCATTATGATGACCTTGGCTCCGATGACCGAGAAATTCTCCCATGACAACCATCTAATCGTGATGTAAATGGCTTCCTAGGCTAGGCTAGGCTACTAGTAAGCTGGGTGGATGTGCCACTACTCCTCCACCCTCTTCCTATTGAATTATTATGATCTTGGCTCTGATGACCAAGATATTCTAGCATGGCAATCATCTGATCACACGTCATGGCTACACGATGATGTAGATGACTGCCTATGCTAGGCTGGGCTACCAACAAAATCCAACAGGTGGATTGTGTGCTCTTAGCAGCGATAGGCACCTAGAGTCACACAAATGACACAAGAAACGAAGGGGAAAAGAGTGGGATGGTGGCAAGTCTAGCTATATAAAGGCCTTAAGACCAGAAAAATTCACTGCACACAGGAAAATTTCTCTCCTACCCCATTCCATGCTCTCTCCAAGCCCCCTTCTACCCCTATGATGAATCTTTTGTTGCTGCAGCCTCGATGCCCCTTCATAATGCTGCCCAAGTCATGGGATCCATTATTTGCCTTGTCTCTCCATCCTACAACACTCCACCAGCCATAGCCATGACCAAGGGAGTTGCACGATGGGGAGCTAATGGAAACGGGTCATCGTTGTTCCATCAGGCACTGGGAGAGAACTCAACTTGGTGATGCGACTCTCATAATTGAGCACAACCTTTGGCACTGGAAGGAGAACTCAACCTGGTGATAAGCAGAAGTTGCTATGACAAAGGCAATTCTTTGAAAGAATTGAAAGAAAAACCTCATGACCAACCGTGTTGCAAGATAGGGAGCCAAGGGAAATGGGTCGTCTTTGTTCTGTGAGGCACTGGGAGAGAACTCAACTTGGTGTTGAGCCTCTCGTAATTGCACATAACCTTCGGCACTGGGGAAGGAACTCAACTTGGTGATCAGCTCTAACACACTAAGAGCATGCATCAGTGTGCTGGAGCTCACCACCATATTGAGTTCCATGTCTGCCGTCGAATGTTGTGCTCGATTGAGCTCACCTCCAAGTTGAGCTTCCTCTTCCACTGCCTTGACAGAAGTTGCTATGAAAAAGGTTATTTCAATTACAAGGTGCTCGTATTTCCCTTGCATACGAGGAGGACTAGGTCAAAAGTGTAAGAAAGTGCTAACAAGGGCAAAAAGTGACACCAGTCCTGCCACAGTGGTGATGTTGACAAGTGCTTAAAGAAGTATCACAAAAACAAAGTGCTAACATCTTTGTATGTAATCTGTTTTGTTAAATGTTTGCTTCAGATGTAATTTATTTTTCTTCAATTTTGATGTAATACTATTCTCGCAAAAACTATTGGATGTAATTTCTTTTGTTTCAATTTCAATGTACTACCATTATTGCCAAAACTATTGTTGTTGTTACTTCGATAGTGAAAGTGGATCTAAAGAAGAACAAATGGCATATTTCTGCCCTCGTTTATATTTTAATGCAACCATAGGGATCGTTGCACAAGAAATTGTTGAAAAATTTATTGTTACTGTAGTGAAAATGGTTCTAATAACTAGTGTGGTGGTTTAGAACTATGATAACTCCAATAACCAGCGCGATGGTTGCAAGAAACTATACTAAATTGCAAATGTCTATATTTTCCTTAGCTTGGAACTAAAATAGCTCCAACATCTAGTGCGGTGGTTGTGGATATGGACCTTAAGGGGTCCCATTAGAGATTGACATGCTATGGTGGTCTTCATGCCAACATGGTGGTCTCTTCATGCCAACATCATTGCTTGAACCAGCACAGTGGTCAACACAACAAAAGATTATGTTGCGCAGTGATAGATGGCAAAGCTACACAATTACACATGGCGAGGCAAAAGTTTTGTGCTATAGTCAAGCCAACGTGGTTGTTCTCGAGCCAGCACGGTGGTCAATGCAACAAAATATTGTGTTGCACAGTGACAGATGGTGAAGCTGCACAAGCAAACATGGCAAGGCAAAGGCTGTGTGATGTAGTCAGGCCAGAGGCATCAGAGCAACAGTCTTTGTGCTCATGAGTAAATGCATATAGTGACATGTGTCGAGTTCTGCGCTATTGACCATGATAAGATTGCGTCTCATTATTACACCACTATGCCTTCATGATGTCGGAAAAATTTTTGACGAAAGCGCGAGTCCATGAAAAATTTAAATATTCTCCCAGAAGCGCATCGTGTCGTGGCCCCAAAATGGCCTCGAAAATGGTTTTGTGATTGGCTACAACTAAGCAAACATTGACCCAAAAGGGAAGGGAAATGCAAGCAGAGAAGGGAAATTATGATATTTTAGCATGAGGTTCCATCCCACGATAGAGAGAACAGAGAATTGAGCTTCAAGGAAGAGATTTAAAAATAGGATTGTAGCAAGAAAAATTCAAAATGGCTCAGAAATAAGGCAGAGTGAAGAGAAATGAGAGAGAATGAGAGGAGTGTAGTAGTTGGATGGGAGGATTTGGTTTTCGGACAAATGGTGCAAGTTTGGTTGAGAAATTAGGTTTTTCAGTATGGTTATTGAGATCAAAAACATGATGAGAGAGTGGAGGTAGCAAGTGGGTGGCCTACATCAAACTTTGGGCCTTTGAATAAAGAAATAGGAAAGTCAAGCCATTCTCAATATTCGATTGTCCTCCACTATCCAATATTTTACTCAATTTTATTCACCTCATCCTTCCATGTCACCAGCCTAAGGGCTCTCTTACAGGGCCCCTATTTGAGTCCAATTTTTTTGTAATGAAATCACTCTTTAGCTCATGCCAAGAATTGTTCTCCTTTAGCATGATACCAAGGTCGATGGACAGAGCATGGATGTAGAGCCAAAATTGGCAACAAAGGAGCTAATCAGGATATGCTACCAAATCCTACATACCACATTCTAGCTTGATTAAAAGAGATCACTCTTACCTTTGAGCTCAACAAGATGGAGCTAGCAATGAAGTTGTTTCAAATTGGTTGCCAATTGTGCAAGGCTATGATTTATTTATTGTTCATGAGAGGGCTAACAACATGAGGATAAAACAACAAGATGATAAGAATGGCAAGGCTTGAGGAGATTGGTCATGAGAAGAGTTAAACAACCCTTATGTCTTTCTTCTTTTAAGTAAAGCTATTTTTCAAAAAGAAATCCTTTAAAATAGGCAACACATTCCAAGAAAATCAGTAGGTTTTAACCACCACAGTTAATGATAATTTTATGCAAAAGTTTCCATTTCCAACATCATTGCATTTGAATAACTCTCCAAGTGATTTAAGGTTTCTAAAGCACAAAATTGATTGGTTATTGAGCAGTTGGATATTTTGCAAGATAGCACAGAGAAAAGGGAGAGGATGAGAGGAAGACAATAGAAATCCACCCTGGAGATGTATAGTACAAATTGCATGTCCTTGGTAGGCACGGTGATCCAAAATCTATGGATGCTAGCTAATTGGAGTCATTCATGATGACTAATAAGTAGGCCTCTGCTACTTTCCAAAACCTAGCAAGCAAGGTGTCCATAGCTATATGCCAAGAGGCTTCACAAGCCCTTCTCACCTTACTGGACTTGGGTTATTTAGATCTTACATCAATTCGCATACCACTTTGCAAAGCCGGCCTTTTAATTGAGGAGGTCAATATGGATTTGGTACTTTTGCATCTCTTAAAGAGCCTTATAACAAGATTTTAATTGAGCACTTGCATTTTTGGAGAGAAAATCAACTCTTTCTTATATGAAAAAGGGGCTTTGAACCCCTAGCAATTCGCCTCTTATGGCTCCCTTGGATACTTGAAAAAAATGAAGAGTGAGGAGGAGCAACTCCATCACGGATGGATGGAAATGGACATGAACTGTAGATTTCTCAGCTTGCGTGGTGAAATTTTATCTAATTCACTCAGAATATATACAAATTTATCTCAGCTTGCATGGTGAAAATTCATTTGATTCAATCAGAATACATACAAATTTATCTCAGCTTGCATGGAAAAAATTTATCTGATTCAATTAGAATACATACAAATTTATCTTAGCTTACATGGTGAAAATTTATCTGATTCAATCAGAATACATACAAATTACCTAAAAAAATATTTTGAATTATTACAACACAAACACAACAACATAGACAAAAGTCAATGATCCAAAAAAGAAAACATAATGGAACTCATTTTCTTTCTCTTCCATTGTTCAATAAGTAACATGACATAATCTAACTTGCATTCCATCATAACTTTAGTTGATCCTTGGTTTCACCTTGCATGGCCATGCCTTTTTTTTCTCCTTGTCTAAAAGTATTTCACTGAGTACATGATTCCTACTAGTTGCAGAGTGGCACAAACAGACAGCTTGGTCTATGGCTTCCCCAATATGAACTTTGAGTTTATTGTTCATGCATCCTTGTTTATGACTTTTCACACAAGTAGTGGCTGAATTTTTTGATTCATTAAATAACAATACTATACCTATGTGTGAGCTGATCGAAATAGGCAAAGGCAAGCTACACAATTCACACAAGATACTTTTCAAAAGGATATAATAAAACTCACATATTTGATGTGAAGCTTTATTAATCCTTTAAGCTTCTTGAATATCCTTTTTGTTGTTGTTGAGAGTCATGCACTAAATTTTGTTAAAACACATTAAAGTACTACTAGATTGGGACCATACATTACTAAATATGCTACACGATAACAAAAAATGTTGATATATTAACAAATTTATTTAATATTTTTATGTTTTCTTATCTCTTACCATGCAGTATATTTTTTAATGATTTATAAATTTATAAACTGTCTCTTAGTATGCGGTATATTTTTACTATATTTAATATTTGTATGTTTCACGATAAGAGACAATAGACTCTCAAAAGACACATTAAAGTACTACAAAAGTGGGAAAATACATATGTGAGGTGAGTGTGAGGTATACCCACATATCGGAGAGGGGAATACCTTGAGGTATTTCAAACTACCACATGATGACATCTGGCTATCGCATGGCAATAAAAAATAACTAGTAGCGAGAAAATTTTGGCACTAGATCAATTTAAAATGCCATATATTTTGGCCAAAACTTGTCTAAAATGTATTAAATCCAATTTTAATATCCCTCAAATCCCTAGAGCCTAGACCTTGGAAACATTTTAAATTTGGCTATCTTTTATGATATAAGCTAAAGAGGATTGGAAGCAATGAGAGGACTTAAGTTTCATTAGAATAATAAAAAGGAGTATGTGACCAATGGAGGTGAATGAGAAGGCAAAGATAGACCTAGAAGGCATAGCACCCAAGCTAAAAAACTAGCTTAGAGTCTAATGGGTATGAAGTAGCTTTCCATCCATGCCAAAAGGTGTAGCTTTACTAGAAAAAAATTTGGAAGGTAAGTATGTCTATATTATTAAACCAATCATCACCTTATTTTTCATTAAATTTGAAGACAAGGATGATAATGCCTTTAAGTACAAGTACATGATAGAAAAAGTTCATTAATTTGTGTATACTGCAACATTAAATCAATCCTACTTCCAATTCAAAACTAGATATAATTGCCAATGCCATGGATATAAAAGTAGATTGATGAAGAAGAATACATGTAAGGACTTGGTAGTAACAAAGCGATGGTGATGGGAATGGGTCAAGGAAATGGAAAATAATAAAAGGGAGAATCTGGTGATTGGTTTAATAAATACCCTATAAAAATCACGAATAAGAGTAGAAGGTGTAGATAAGAGGCCTGTGAGTTAAAACCAAGAAAAGAGACAAAAATAGAGACAAAGAGAAGGAAGAAGGAAGAAGAAAGTGAAGATAAAGGGCTCGTGACTAAAAACCAAGAAAAGAGAAGAATAGAGACAAACATGATGATGATTCAAATTAGGGGACGGTAGGGAAATGGAAATTGGAAGCTTATTAAAATCAAGAAAATAGAGACAATTATTGTGATGATTTAAAGTGAGCACAGGGTAGGGAAATGTAAATTGAAAACTTATCAAGTATTAGTGTGATGACCATTGGCTTGTTAATGGATTTATACTCTTTAGATTCCATTGGCTTGTTAATGGATTTATACTCTTTAGATTCCATTTTTTATTTTTGTTAAAAGACAAAAAAGTCCACACCTATGTAATAGCTTATTATTTATTAATCGTTGGCATACTAATTTCGTAAGTCTTATATACTATTAGAGAAAATCAATTTGGAGACTTAACGTCAACAATGAATCAAGTAATAGATTTAATGATTCAAAATTTTATAAGTACTACAATGGTTGGGCCATGATGCCTTTAGTGCTTGAGTTTCCAACCATCTTGAGTTTAGAATTTATCCTAGAAAGTCTTTTTAGATTTAGACCTCCTTTTAATGGAAAGTTCTTTGACCTACTATTGTGAAGGGTACTCCTAATATTAACTTTGTCTTTTGAAGGTTTCATTTTCTAAACCCCTTCCTTTAATCTTAAAAATTCCCAAGCACGGTCTCTTAGGCTCCAAATTTGAGGCTCTGTTGGAGTCCTCCAAGTTTCATCTAAAACCAAGGCCTTCCACATCTAGAGGATAATAGAAGTGGATAAAGTTTAATGAGAGGTCCCCATGCTGGCTCAACAATTATCTTGAACTTGAGTCCTTGGTTGTGAGACACAAGGAGGCTAGAAGTAGCCCTATCTGTGCTAGAGATTATCCCATGCTAGAAAAAAGCAACTTGAGATATTTCATATTCTCTACCATTGGTAGCAAGTGGCAATGATTTGTACCCTCCATGGGGAGTCATGAGGTGGATCACTCTTTTATAAAGAAAGAAGGAGTGTATAGTTGCGCTTAGACTAATGTTAGTTGAACCATTGAAAAATAAATGCACTCCCCAAACCAACTATTTTTTATCTCTCAAAGGATACATGTTTGCTAGTTTTTATAGGCTATCCTAGGAATTGATCAGTTTTTCTTAATTTAAGCCAATGTAAAATACAATCAATGCCAATTATGTTCTAAGAATGTAAATTCGAATGGTGCAAAACCTTCTTCCCACGAGAATTGTGCTACTTGAATAATTATGTAATCGTGACCTTTCTTTGGAATGATACTTATGAATTATCATTATTCCTATGGTATGGCATAAATATCACCACTCTTAGGAATAATGGTGGCCTTACTTAGGGCCTTAGCACATGGATGGGGCTAGCATGGGTTTAGGATGGGAATATTTTTGTCATCATTACTCCCATCCTACACCAAGTGGTCTAGGATGGATTTAGAATGGGAGTAGCCACGTTTTCTCCCATACTAGACCATGGCCTCTAGACCCTGGCAGCCAGAATGGGTTCCCCTTTTTTAGGGATTCAAAAACATGGAAGGATGACATGTGTCCTTGTCCCCACAAGGTCCCCACCTCTTAAACACATGAAATGATGCCATGTGTCCTCTTCCTCCTGAACCCATCCTTAGTTCTTTTTTTGTTAGCACATGGTGGGATGAGAATAGGATAGAAATATGCATGGGACCACTCGGGACCACCTTTTCCCATTCCCATCCAATTTCTGCCCATAGGTGTAGGGTCTGCTGCTTTGTTGGTAAGCGCAAAAGCTGAACTCAAGGGAGATCTCTTCTAGAGAGTGAAAATTTGGATGCATTAGAGAGAAGAGTTCATAGGTGTAGGGTCAAGGGCGATTATAGCTAAACTCAAGGGAGATTTCTTCTGGAGTGTGAAAACTTGGATGCAATAGAGAGGAGGAACATTCCATAGGTGTACGGTCAAGGGCGATGTGTTCTTGCAAGTGTAAAATGCGCATGGAATAGAGCGAAAAAGCTCAAGCAACTGAAGGGCGATGTTTTAGTGGAAGTGTAAATGTGGATGGATGAGAGAGAAAAAGGTGGGAAAGTGTGATTGTTGTGTGTGAAGCGGTTGGACGAGAATGTTGAGGGAATTGTCTTTTATGTAAAAGTTGTCCAAAGACAAAATCCTTATTCCAAAGACATTATAGTCATATCTATAAATACATTCACACCATCAACTTTTGGAAGTTGGAATGGCTTCCCATCATCTTCATCCACCACCTCCCAAGTCTAAGCACACCATCTCTTTTCATCAGCTCTTTCGCTTCGTCGATGCCACAGACATTGCTCTCATCGTCGTCGGCACTCTTGGTGCCTCCCTCGCCGGAGCTCCCTTGCCCATTATCGCTGCCATCTTCGGACACCAGCTCGATGAGCTCGGCTCTGGAACTCTCATCCGTAGAAAGGAATTACTACTCCACATATCGCGAGTACAGACTCCGCCTGGTTTTTTAATATCGTTCCGTTTCGTTTGCATTAACGTGCGTTAGTCTGCACTAGACCCTTACGATCACAGATTTGCTTCAACGTTCGTTAGTCTGCACTAGAAGCTTACGACCACAGATTTGCATTACCGTGCGTTAATAGTGTACAGTAGGAGCTTACGACGATAGCCCACGAGAATTGTGCTACAAGAATCGTTATCCAAAGTAAACACTCCGCCTGGCTTTTTAAGATGGTTTCGTAGTTTGCGTTAAAGTACGTTATGAGAATTGCTTATCGTTTATGCGGCCATTGATGCATTGCAATGATGATTGCATGGATCTGTGCAGGCTTCCTTCTACACATTCCTCGTAGGTGTAGGGTCTGCCGTGGGATTCTTCTTTGGTAAGCGCAAACGCTCCAACAAATCTAAAAAATGGATTTTTGCCTCTCCTGGCGGCCCTGGCCTGATGCTTGCCTGAATCTTTCTCCCATTATGAATGAAGAAGAATGTCTCTAAATGATTACTCGTCGATTATTTACCTCCTCTCACCTTAGGGGGATTTTTTTCTTACTTGCTTCTGTAGAATTGGCCTGCTGGATGACGGTTGGTGAAAGACAAGCGGCTCGAATTCGGTGCCGTTACTTGAAGGCGCTTTTGAGACAGGACGTATCGTTTTTCGATAGAGAAATCTCATCGGGAGAGATCCTGGAAAAGATGTCCGGAGACACAATTTCCATCCAGCATGCAACAGGCGACAAGGTATGCTTGTATGGATCTGCATTTCTAATTGTGTGGAGTCCTCTCTCATTGCACAGCTTCATTTCTTCACTGGAGTTCCCTTCCTCTCATTCCATCCCTTGTACTAATTCATTTCTTAAGTTGTACCGCACAGTTCAGTTAAGGGCGCCCATGTGGTAATTTGCTAAAGGAATGAGACCAATAGTTTATGCAATTCCTAAGCTTCATCTTTAACCTATTAACCACGGACAACTAAAAAAGAGAAGTGTGTGTATAGACGCTTCAATCCTGTTACAGAAAAAGGTATTTGCTCTGCGTAAGCTCCCTCCACTTTGCTTGGCCCTGCGGCTTGCCATCACTCCATCTATGGCTTCTCATGGCTCACTTCGCCTCTCTACGTCCCATCCCACCCTCTCGATCTCAGTTTGTCTCTCTCGCTTTCTCTCTGGGAGTCTCTCAATATGGTCAAGAAAATCAAAGCAATTGTGGGGGCTCACTAATTAGGAAAATCGCGATACGGTTTCTGGGTGATAGGATTGGTGCTACAGGAAGATCAAGATCAAAAGATATTTCCATCGCCATGATTGGCATGCGCCATGGAGATATGCAGTGGCTGCTTGACTCTCGAGCTGTAATTTCTACCCGCTATGGCCCTCAGAGGGAGCCATTCGCTCACTCCTCTTCGTGGTGCTCACCCTCCTTGCTCTCATCTTCTTCGGTATCGCCTTGCAATAGATAGTACAGGCTGGCTTCAAAGCTATGCGCTCCTTCTTCACACGACTATAGCAGCAGTAGCTCCAGCCTCACCTTCTCTTTGCCCCCCTACGTCCTCCCTTCCATTCTCCCAATTTACCAGACCCCCCCGCTGTCCATACCCCTCCCTCACCCTTACCTCTCCTTGCCGTCATCCCTTTTCCACAGTCTTTGCTGCCTCGAAAACCCCCCCCACCAAAGGCGAGGGGATGAACAAGAAATTAGACGTCAGCATTTTTTAGGCTAAAGACGTTTGCGTAGGGAATGATGCTTCCGAAGAATGCGTTGTTGCTTGGGATGAAATGGAGGAGACATGAACATTGTGTAAGCTGAAAGATGACATAGGAGGAATTTTGTTGCAGCAAGCGAAGGAAGAAGGGTGGTGAGTGCCAGTGGCTCATATCTTCAAACACGCTATGCGTGCTTCCTTTTATGTGCCACTGAATATACAAGCCCGTAAGAGTCAACCCCCTCTTAACGAAAAAGCAATTTGCATCAAAGGATTCAATGTGCAATGCCAGAACTTTAATCAGAGTTGCAGGTGCAGAGGCTAGACTGAGCAGATTGCAAAATGGCTTAAGAATTTTCTACATGGAGTTACAACAATGGAGACGCCGCGGCACGGGGCGAGTGATTGCGGATAGAAAATGGATGATTTGTGTAGGATGAGGTCGTGGATGGATACGATGCTCGAGGAGGATTGGCTATCACAAGAATTGTTGCATGCTGCTCATAGGATTTTGATCACAATGATTACTATCATTAAAATCATTCAATTGATTGATTGGTCATAGGATCCGCTCTTTTGCTTTGAGCCAAGGTTTTTTGCTGTTCTCCTTTAGACATTTGTTGGGTTTCCAAGGAGGTGCCATGTGTACATCAATGCATCAATGTTCTACTTCCTAAAAAAGCCATGCGGCACGAGGATTTATGACAAAGGAGGGACGCAAATGGTTATCTATCCAAACCTTCATAAACTTTGAGATAGATAGATAGATAGATAGATAGTTTTTTACCCTCGGAGGAACAATCCCAAGGAGCCAATTATGACTCATCTGACGTCGATCCCTGAGGATCGAACACACAACACCCAATGACAGAAACCAGAGCCTTAACCACCAAGACCCACGCGGGTTTTACAAAACTTGGTGGGGAAGGATGGCCTTTATACACTAGGATAGATAGTTTTTTAACGTCGTAGGAACAATCCCCCAAGGAGCCAATTATGACTCATCCGATCCCTGAGGATCGAACACATAACACCCAACGACAGAAACCAGAGCCTTAACCACCAAGACCCACGCAGGTTTTACAAAACTTGGTGGGGAAGGATGGCCTTTATACACTAGGATGGATAGTTTTTTAACGTCGTAGGAACAATCCCAAGGAGCCAATTATGACTCATCCGACGTCAATCCCTGAGGATCGAACACACAACACCCAACGACAGAAACCAGAGCCTTAACCACCAAGACCCACGTGGGTTTTACAAAACTTGGTGGGGAAGGATGGCCTTTATACACTAGGATAGATAGTTTTTTAACGTCGTAGGAATAATCCCAAGGAGCCAATTATGACTCATCCGACGTCGATCCCTGAGGATCGAACACAGAACACCCAACGACAGAAACCAGAGCCTTAACCACCAAGACCCACGCGGGTTTTACAAAACTTGGTGGGGAAGGATGGCCTTTATACACTAGGATAGATAGTTTTTTGATGTCGTAGGAACAATCCCAAGGAGCCAATTATGACTCATCTGACGTCGATCCCTGAGGATCGAACACACAACACCCAATGACAGAAACCAGAGCCTTAACCACCACGCGGGTTTTACAAAACTTGGTGGGGAAGGAAATGAAAGCACTAAAGAGGAGGAAAAAGAGAACATGTTTCCTTTTAGGATATGTTTGCTAATGGCATCAATTTGATGTCTACTAGTGGAATGCATCTTATGTCAAAGTGATGTTGATAAATGGTCTTGATTTGTCCAACGTGTGATAGGCAACTTAGGCAAAATTCAATGTATGCTAGCCATTGTGTTTGATATAACTGTCAACGGTGGCAAGGATGCACAGATCTACTAAATCTAAAGCAAGGGGTAGAGAAGAGAGCAAAAGAAGTGGTGACGAGATTCAGCCAGCGCTGAAACTATGGAAGGTGGATCGATGGTGGGGGGGATGGAGGCCAAATTCAAAGAGGACGAGCTGGTCACAGTTTAGGGTTGTGGGCACAACGGATTTTCTGGTAATCAAGGAGGGAGCAAGCAGGATGATTCATGGAAGCATTAGTGAGGCATTGGTGGATGCTACCAATGAGGGGGAGCCGATGAAGGAGACAAGAAAGGGACGAGGGAGGAGGAGGGAGCGGGTGGAAGGAAGTAGTTGGAGAGAGGTCACTGATGCCAGACAAGGAGCATTAATTTTCCCAATTCGATAGGAGAGCCTCTTCAACTTTTGTTAACTTTTAGTTCACAATGGAGACTAAATAGTAACGGTGCGAATCTACACTTGAATTTGTAGCATTGTAAAGCAATTGCGATGTGAAGTGATGGATATATGATGATGCAGAGAAAACACAATGCACATTATTATTGTCACATGAAGTGTCCAATTCAAATGCAAAATTTGGCATCCATAGAGAGGTTTGTTGTGGTTTTCAAATATCGATGGATAATAGAATAGAAACGCGAATTAAAATCTGGCATACATAGCTAGGTTTTGAAACATCAATGGACAATTGAATAGAAATATAAGTTATTCATGCGGCGGCAAGTCTTGCATAACAATTTGTAAGTACTCACAACACACTTGGGCATATACGAGAGCATTTAAATTCATACATGTAGAGAGACTCAAAGATTGCAAGTTAATGATATAAATCAATTGTGTGAATTGAGAGTTCATACATTTCAAGTGTCACTAGCCGGTGTTTGCATAGAACCAAAAATTAGGTAGAACATAAAAATTTTAGGAGTTTGAGAGACTTAGAGATGGGATGGAGGATTTCAAAGACTAGACAATGACAAAACTGGCAGGAGTCCCTATTGTTTGTGTGTGAAAGACAAGGTGAAGTCTTCTACATCCGCAGTGTAGCGCGGGTTGCGTTCTAGTAATGTTCTATTATGTCATAGTTCCAAATCCACCTTCCAGCTATAGAGCCAGGGCTCCAGTCATCTTTAATGGAAAATTTGCATAACATAGCCTTTCTAGCAATCCTAAACTTACAACCCGAATCCGAAATGTAGCCCGATTCACACACATTCACGGACAATTCAAATACTTGATAGGAATGTCCGGCAAGTTTGCAGACCCTCGTCCCCCTTTGATTCACACACGTTCGTCGGATAAGGATTCATTATATATTTTATGTAGTGGGTAGATGGCACTAATAAAAGAGTGGTGTGGTGGTAGGGTCTACGTCCATCATGAGTGAGATCATGGGTTTGAATCTTGCTGCAACCAATGGTTTCTTTTTTTGAACACGGACATGCTCTTTCAAGGTCGCCCAAGAAAATTTTAAATTTCGACCAATGGTTGCTTTTTTTGAACATGGACATGCTTTTGGGCGGCCTTTCAAGGTCACCCAAGAAAACTTTAAATTTCATCCATGACCCAGCTCCATGTTGGATTCACCACCACCTACGTTCACCCGTGTGTGAAGCCCCTCTCCATCGGCTCTCGAATCTTATTGGAGGATGACCCTTTTCTCTAGATGTTTGCGGACGTGGGTATACATACCTAAAATGCAAGAGCAGACCACAATATTATATCCAAATGAGCAATGGAGAGAGTTGACTTCACCTGCTCTTTCGCAAATTCTAAGATGTCTTCGGGCATATACTCTTTGTGTTTATACTAGACTGAAGCTTGATGCTCCATTAGATAGTCCGCATACATCGCCGACAAGAATGTTGCAGCTCACACACTTTTGTGTATGTGTGTGTGTGTGTGTGTGTGTGTGTGAGAGAGAGAGAGAGAGAGAGAGAGAGTGAGAGAGAGTGAACGCGCCTACACTTTTGCATCGGGGTACCGTATTGAAGACACCCAGGCCAAGCAGAAGGAGTGGTTTTCATGGAATCCATCACTGCATTGACAGTCTTGCCACACACATAACATCCTTCAATGTCGACAGGAAATCTTTATGGGATAGAATATGGCACCGTTCCAAACCAACAACCAGCTCAAGCAAACAAAAGCCGCCCTCCAAAAGGAAAAAGAAGCGGTGGAGGCCAACGGACTCCATGCCATAGAGAGAAACAAAAAGCTCGAGTAGGAGCTACAACAACAAACTCAAGAGGCCTTGGCCACAGAGCTCTCTAGAAATGGTACGGATTACGAGTCCTTGCTAGCAGCAAAAGCAACGCTTGATCAAGAGCAACATGCTAAGTCCAGGAGGAGAAAAGGGCCTCGTAAGAGAAGAGGACTAGTGAGCTAATGCCATGCCAATACAAGCCCCCTAAGTGGAGTCCAAAGGAGGCCTAAACCTTTTACCTAGGTGGATATAACCCACCACCTATCTTTATCTTTAACCTATTAACCATGAACACCCAAAAAAAAAGGAGAGGACATGTGGTAGCTTGGAGGAGAAGAGCCTACCATGTGTCACAAAGAAGGAGCTCTTGGATGGAGGCTTGGAGGGGAGAGGAGGTGGAAAGACAAGAGGCAGGCTTTGCGGAGGAGGTGAAAAGACAAGAGGAAGCTTGAGGGGCAAGGAGTTAGAAGGTCAATGGAATGGAGGACATAGAAGGTCACCTCCGAGAGGAAGGAGGAGATGTAAGGTTAATGGAATGAAAGGAGGAGATGGAAGGTCTCAGAGCCATGGGTTAAGACAGCCAAAATTTAAGAATCAAAGATCCACCTTCAGATGGGGAGTGGTTGAGGATGGTCATGCATCTTTGCCCGTGCACGTGCAAAGCACAGGTTCAGTACTCGTCACTTTTATACATCATCATGGGAGGGGGCCACTCCTTCCAAATTCAAAATTTTAAAATTTGAAGTGCTTCTCCGTCCCCCCTTTCACCATCCTTTTCATCCTCCATCCTTCCAAATGCCTTCCTCTACAGTTTTTATCTACTCAAGATGCCATTCAAAGAAATCTCAAAAAGTATCATTTAATCTTGGAGTTGGAGGCTCAATACGAAAGCACAAAAGGTTGGGGGACGAGAGTTGCTAAAAGCTAATGCCACAAGCTTTGTTTGCAATGAAAGAATCATATTGACCTTTAGATGAAAGATAGCTTGTATCTTGTAGAACCTTCCATGTAAGAGACTCCTCCATTGCATGATTTTGTTCACTTTATCGGAGATGGGAATGCTAGATTTCTTGGTTATTGCTTTCAGAGGATCCAAGTTCAATCATTGGCTATGCAAGCAAGGGAATTGCAAAGAGCCTAAGTTGACGAACAACTTGTAGGTTTAAGGAATAGTACAATTGCCACAATGCATGAGCCTAAGTAGAACAACTTGTAGGTTTAAGGAATAGTACAATTGCCACAATGCAAGAGTAAAATATCTGCAACTTAAGAATAGGAATCTTTGTGACAAACCAATTTCCCTAGTCTTAGAGCAAGATGGATTACAAGAGCCACTCTCAAACTTGGACGAGCATTAAAAGTCTTTGGAAAGATCTATAAAAGGAATGGGACAAGATGACACGATGAGTGTAGTACCTTAAGGGAAGAGCTTTCAGGTTCGAGGATAGGAGAAGACACCTCAAGCTTAAGGACAACACTAGCACCAAGTAGTGATCCTCGTAAGAGGAGAATTTTGGCTACTAGGTTGGTGTAATGCTTTTTCATTCAAAATCCTAAAATGCAACATGCATGACCTAAACTTTGTTTCTTGTAACAAATTGATTTTTCTCTTCTTTAGAAACTTCATGGGATGTGAGGGGAACACTAGACATTGATGATATTGAGACTTCATACCCTTTGAGAGATTTATTTAAGCCATGGAGTTAGGTCCTTGAATGATGGACCCAAGACACATAGGCATGTAGCTATTAGTTGCCCAAGAGGTAATGGACTTCAAGCATTAGATACAAAGGAGATGCTTGGATCTTATGATGCTACTAGTGTAAGCCTTGAAGATTACACAATGTGTTCAAAATTCTCAAGTCTACTATTACCAAAAATTATCTAAAGTCCATAGTTCCATACCAACATCTTGGTCTATAAAGCTTTCCTAATAGGAAGCGAATAATATTTCTAGAGAAATGCTTAGAGGATGCCATTGTGTAACCAGCACAATGTTGGTGTAGCTAGCCAAAAGCGGCTTGGTATTTAATCATTTGAGACGAATGGTTTGAATAATATTTATTTGGATGTTTGAAATATCTATAGTACCATGGTAAGAGATGGTAAAGAAAACTCCCATCTTTGTGTTGTACTTTTCTTAGTTTGATTTAATGTATCCTAACAAGCTTCTTATTCATTAAATAGAGTGCAGTGGTAAGCTAATTTCTGCTATCAAAATGGATGAAGCTTAATTGGTCAAAGGGAAAAAGATGGAGAAGGTAAGCATTTGCATTGTAAACAAGGCCTTGCACTTTGTTTAGGGGGATGAGGAAAATGTACACGTTTTCTTAGTCTATTTTGAAAATGACATATGGTGGTCTACTATACTTGAGACTCCAAAAGAGTGCAAAGAGATATTAAAGTGGGTTTTAGATAGAACCAACATCCCATCCGTTATTCCAAGATAAGAGGACGGGCAACCATTATGCTTGTATTGCACCAACGTGCAAAGCATACAAAAGGGAAGCTTACAATGGAACAATGCAATTTATACAACCAAAGGGCAATGTCTAAATGTGAAAAAGAGGAGCCTAAGTGGGATCCCATTAGAGGGAGTACATGTCAACTCATTTTGGCTATAATCAGCCTTATTGAATGAAGGCTACAATATGATCCATACAAACCACAAAGTAGCACCTATTTTAGAGACTACCAAGTCCTCCACATCCAAATGCTATCCAAGATCCACATTATAAAATCACATTGAGGGAGATTACAATTTGTTGTGGTTAAGTTTGATGGAAACAAGTTCCATACTTGGCATTTTCAATCTGATATCTACTTATGTCCAAGGGAGTGTGGTCTCTTGTGAATGGATCAGGAAAGGTCCAAAATGGGAATGAGGAAGACAAAGATGATGATGAAGAGGCGCAGTCAATTATTGCCTTACATCTCACCAAAGATCTCATTCATCACTTCTTGGAGTTCATAATGACAAAGGATATGTGGGAGGAACACAACAAATTTTACGATATAACGGGTAAAAATTCCAAACTTGATCTTAAGGTCCAATTTATGATTTGAAAATGCAACATGGAGAAGCTCTCGGTGCCCATATAGCAAATTTAAAAGCATCATGGCTCAATTGATGTCCATCGATTCAAACGTGGATATAGAAGATGATATAGCGGTCCTCTAAAATTCTATGCCACCTATGATAGTCTTGTAGCCACTCTTAAGAATCTTCCAAATCCCACATTTGAGGGATTAATTTCCTCTCTTTTAAAGAAATAGAATAACGTTTGGGATAGGCCTCTACATCAGCACACCTCCTCAACAACCACTTTGCAAGATCTTTCCATGACCGAGAAATCACAGCTAAAGTATAATTTTTGAAAGAAGAAGGGGCACACCGACGAATCTTGGTGCTTCAAGAAGGATCCATCAAGAAAGAAGTAACGCAAATGTGGGATCATTGGCCATCTTTCCCATGAGTGTACGAGAGGTAGCTCATCTAAAGAAGCATGCAATATTCTCAAGCCGCTTCTCCAAAACTACAGAAGATCCCTTTTGAGCCTATGTTTTTTTGTAACCCTATGATAAAAGCATATTGTATGAAAATGCCTATCTCTATAAAGAAAGTTGGAGTGTAAGTCCAGTGCAATGTTGCGTTGAGGACCCATTGAGCGGGCGTGTTAAAATAACCTTCTCATAGGAACCATTCCTTAGTAGGCCTGTGATCTAGATGCATGAACCGTGTGGGCTCACAAAGGCTTATCCTCATCCTTACCTTGAGGGAGATAGATCTCACCTACATCTATAAAGGAAGAGTATAAATTATGTCTTTGCACCCTTCAAATGGGCTAAAATTGAAGTGGTCCAAGACCCCTTTAGACATCTTTTATGTGGTCACCTTTCTGGTCTTCTCTTCTTGCTTCACATTGTTTAGCCTTCCATTGTCTTCTCTATTTTGTGACACAAATCTCCTTGATTACGAAACAGGTAAATTTTTGCATTACATTTAGGCAATACAAACTAAGGAAGAAGCCCTTATCAACATCCTTATTACAAGGTTTTGGAGACTTAATAGAAGACATGGTGTTAATTGACACAACATACTACATACATGAATTAGCAGTTGATTATTCTAAATGACTCTATAAAATATCTTCACCTCCTCGAACCCATATGCATTATACTTCACCCATACTCACACAATGGATATGACCCAATCAAATGATTTGCACATTGATATCACTGACTTCCATGAAGATGCATGGGTTTTCTATACCTGTACCAATCCAAGGGGATAACTTAACCCTTCCATTGAATGGAAATGAGGTAATTACTCCGAAATAATTGTGGAAGTATAAGAAGGGAGGAGGGTCTTACCACGTGCCTTTCACGAAGGTCAAGGGAAGTGTCTACTCCTTTACAAAGTGTAGAGACATAATAGGCATGTTGCATCAAAACATCCATGAAAATGAAAATACTAGCATAAGAAGAGTAAAAATGAAGATACTAGCACAAGAAGAGTAAAAATTACATTATTATGATAGTGACACTTCAAAAACATCCC
Organism: Dipteris shenzhenensis; assembly: GCF_047967505.1. Lineage (NCBI taxonomy): Eukaryota > Viridiplantae > Streptophyta > Polypodiopsida > Gleicheniales > Dipteridaceae > Dipteris > Dipteris shenzhenensis. The sequence goes on from NC_141621.1 coordinate 23,714,103, forward strand.
ATAGCACTAGTTTGGTAGAATGCTTGGGGCGCCAACTCCCTTTAGTAAGAAAACGTATCAAAATCTTGAGTATGAGATGAATTTAACAATATGCCATGAGTAGAAATTATTCAAATTAACATGGTTGTGTTCTATAGTAAAAGAGCTTCAAATATGTCTTTACACCTTGAAATTTGGGTAACACATGAAAAGGTTACATTAATTTGAAGGGAGATGGGTTTTCATATTTTAGTGTATTTTTTTTTTACCCCCCCCATCCAAAAGAACCCCCCCCCCCCCCTTGGGCCTCACATGTTATGAAAAATATGTACAAATCTTAAAATCTTGCATATTTTCAAGATATATACCTTATCTTTTGTGGGAGGGGGACATGAAATTTTCATATTTTTCCATTGCATATTTGAAAATTTTAAAGGAAATCCGTGCATATTATATATGGACCTTGTCCCCCCATACCCTAGATTTTGGATGAGGGTAGTAACATTACATATTGAGTTGGCGCCCCAGGGTAGAATGACAAAAATTTCTCCCAGGACAATTTTATGTCATGTTAACTTACCCACTTCCTAGAATTTTTATAAGGCATTGATAATGTATTTTGGTGTTTTGATTATTGACCAAGCTTATGAGTTGAAAAAAACTTAAGATTATTATGGATTTGGAATCATGTTTATGACTTTGAGTTTTACGTAAAGTCTTAAGGTTGAGCTGTCACCAAAATCCTGCTTGATTATAATGGGTTTTTTAGAGTTTTTAAATCCCATAGTCTAATAATAACTGTAACACATACGTTTAGATTGCTTTTGGAGTTAGGTAATCATACTTAACTATGAACTCAAAATTAAACTTTGTGAAATTTGATAGTTACGTAATTTTGATCTTTTGCATATTATTTGACATGTATAACAAGTTCAAATCTCAATCATCCTTTGTATACGTCTCAATATGATCTTATGGAGTAGCATGAACTTTTAGAAAAATGATATGATGTAGAAATGCAAACATTCTCTTGATTATTGGTTACGCTGGAATTTATGTTATTTTTAAGATACAAGGATTAAGTGATATGATCATAGGAATCATGAAAGGCCTAAATCATTTTTATGGAGCGTCTCTAGTCATGAATGAAAGATAAAATCAAAAAATTCTTATATGTAGAACTTTTATGCATACTTTAAAATTATAAAAGCGAGATTTGTTATGAAATCTTTGAATCCTGCCTCAATGAAAATCTGTGTTACTATACTTTTGTGGGTTTATTGCAATCATGTGTGATGCCTTTTTATGTTGAAATCATGTGTGCTACCTTTTTATGCTCCTTATATTTTATAAAAATAGTCTTTTGAGTCTACCTTAAGCTCAAGAGAGGGAATCCTCAAAAAATATATATCTAGATCAAGTTGTGAATTTTTAGAAAAATGCCTCAAGCCATAAGCTCCTAACAAAATGGGCTACAACGATATAGTTAGAAACAACCCTAGAAATAGCATACATAAAGAACCCTCCAGCACTTGGAAAAAAACATACATAAAAAATAGTTAAGCACTTATGAGAACAAAGATGACGAACTAAATAAACCTCTTGCAAAGAAAGACGCGTGTCGTTTAGCAAATGCTATATGCTGTGAAAATAAGCTCCTCGTAGCTTCTTCAACAATATAGACAGTCATAGCATAGCCAAGAGAGGGATATGCATAAAGAGTGACTATAGAACTGAACTTCAACACTTGATATAATAAAATAAGGGGCAAAAAGTGGGCTCTAAATAACCAACATTGCTGAAGCCTGACAAAAGGTGTCTATTGAATCTAAAAGATTCTCCTGTAATAAGAGCATCAAATAGGGACCTCTCCACAATATTACATGGCTAATGTTCAATCTAACAATACCTCTATATCGAAATGACTAGAACTAGGATAGAAAATTCTAGCCAACAAAAGGTTAATAGGAGAGATACTAGAGCTAAGGTTTACGCTTTAAGGAGAGACTAGAATGGCAAGATTAAGGAAAGCGATAGAACAGGAACTAGGATTTGGTATTGTGTTAGAATGTAGGATGGAGAGTGCTCAACAAGGAGGGACCTCAAAAATAGGAAGGAGAGAGAACAATATGAAAGACCACACAACAAGATAAACCAACATATCAAACTCATATGGACTATCAATCTCAAATGAAGGCTACAATGTGATCCACACAAACCACAAAGTTACCACCTATTTTATAGGCTACCAAGTCCTCCAAATCCACATCCAAGTCCTCTCCAATAACCACATCCTCTAGCCACATTGGGGCAGACTAACACACTCCAATCAGTTTGATGTAGATATCATAACACTTTGCATGCTAAATTATGCGCTCACTATGCATACTCAATAGGATACTGTATCTCCATTTAGCTTATGCTTGGAATTTAAGGCCAAAAGAATTATTTGCACATTGCATTGCAAAAGCCAAAAAACTTATTTCAAGGATGGGATTTCATGGAGTTCATGTGAAGTATAAGGAGAACAAGAAAATGTAAAAAACAACACAAAATCTTCTTGCCAAAGCATCCATGGATGGAGGAAAAGAAAGGATATTCTTATCGAGCCATGATGCTAGCAAAGAAACACATACCTTGTCTCAAAACATCCTAGGTTTAGCACTAGAAATCTTTGTACGGGTGCAGTACCAAAAGAGCTTCGCATGCTTAAATAGCTACTTTGAAAGAAAAAGTGTAGATAAAGCTCCATGCATCAATAAAATTACTTTGACAAGGTCAAATCAATGAGATATATTATGAAATATTTAGGCTAGTATTGAGAAAATTCATACCATTGATGATAAAAGAATGGGGAGAGTTACATATTATGCATTAAAGGGTAGTCCTACTTTAGTTTCAGTTTCATGCATTATCCTTAGGTCAGTTTATGTTACTGACATGATGCGTGTTCATGTGTTTTATGCGCATGCACCGTGGTTTTGTGAGAAATGGGGTCCTATATCTACTTAGAATACTAAATGCATGGAAAATTCACAATGTAGAGCAAAGAGAACCCACTTCAAGAATTTAAGACATCATGGTAGAATCACTCGTAGTAATCCACTACACAAAATGCTTGACTAGTTCTATAAATGTTTGTCAAGTAGGACTCTCAAGAGTAAGAAGACAAAAGAGTCAAGAATTGTAAAGATGTCATTAGGTAAATGTGTGTGTGTGTGTGTGTACGAGTGCATGTGCGCATGTGTGTGTATGCGTGCATGTTTAGATTTAATAATCTCATCAATAAATGAATAGTACAATTGATTCACTCATAGAATAGCTTAACAACATTAACTAGAAATAATTCAGACATGGGAAATAAATACTTGAAGAACTCAAATTAAGTTTAAATCCAAATGTATTATTACAACCAAACCCTGGTAGGGTTACAAAAAAGGAGTAAATAAGTGTTGAATCCGTCAGGTAGTCCAAGCTCCAAGGTCAAGGTCCACTTACCTACCACCATCCAAATAAACCATATGTTTGAACAATATAGCTTAATTTGAATAGACAGGTAATGCATGTTTCCCCTAGCTTGTTATCGCTTTACCTAGGAACAAGAACATCCTTTCAAATTCCAAGGTATAAAAGTATAATGATTTCACAAAGAAAAGCACGAATAAATAATGCATTGACTTAGTTTTAAAGGAAATGTACCAATAGTCTAAAGTTGCATTTAAAGAAGGAGCAAATTAATTAAAGAAGAAATTGATTAAAAAATTTTCTGTAAAAGTGTGTGTGTGTGTGTGTGTGTGTGGCCCACTCCCAACCCAAAGGGTAAGACCACATGGTGAGTAAGCCCACCATGTAGAACTTACTCCCCACCTAATAGAATGCTAAGTAACTTTTGTACGGTAGAAATGGATAAGTATGATAAGTGTTTTAATAAGTAGTTGCTTACTCGAGGCTGTATCTAGTTGTTTTGCACAAAAAAGGAAAGATTATCCATTAGTAAATTATTGAAAACCGATTGTATAGTACTAGCTCAACCAAGGGCTAGTTGGGAGACCAATGTGTGTGTTTAGATTTGCTTAACAACATTAACTAGAAATAATTCAGATATGCATTAGGAAAGAAGGAAACTCATTTTGGGGCCCTCTAAGAAATTAACTATTTATCTATTTTTTTTGCACTCAAAATATGAGAAATGCCATCAATACGGATACTTATTGCAAAAATGTCAGCCTAGTACTCAGGCTTCACATTAAATGCATATATAAGATCCTTGATTTTTTGTGAAGCATCTGATGATTTTGACATTGCTAGCGCATCCAGAGCAAGCCAAAACCCCCAAATCGACCCGTGCCAACTGGCCAAATCGCAAGCCAAAACCCCCAAATCGACCCTGTGCCAACTAGCCAAATCGCATTTTTGTGCAAATTTGCCATTTTTGCCATTTTTTGAGCCTCCAGGCGTCGGCCCGCTTCGAATGCGCTTCTGATGTCAGAATCATCAAATTATGCACATAAAATCTCTTTTGAAGATCACGTATGTCAGACATAATAAAAGAAAAAGATTTTGAATATGACTTATTTTATCTTTTTACATGGTTTTTGGTATTTTTCCAACATTACGTTAGCCCTCTTCTGATTGGTCAAGAGCCTATTTTTCTAAATCCTAAAAGGCCCCAAAATGAGCTCCCTTTTTTCCTAATGGGGAATAAATAGTTGAAGAACTCAAATTAAGTGTAATTTCAAATGTATTATTACAACCAAACCCCAGTAGGGTTACAAAAAATGAGTAAATAAGTGTCAAATCCGTCAGTTAGTCCAAGCTCCAAGGTCATGGTCTACTTACATGCCGCCATCCAAATAAACCATATGTTAGAACATTATAGCTTAATTTGGGTAGACATGTAATGCATATTTCCCCTGGCTTGTTATCACTTTACCTAGGAACAATAACATCCCTCCAGATTCTAGCGTATAAAAGTATGATAATTTCACAAAGGAAAGCACTAATAATGCATTAACTCAAATTGAAAGGAAAGGTACCAATAGACTAGAGTTGTATTTAAAGGAGTAAATTAATTAAAGAAGAAATTAACTAAAAAACTCCTAAATAAGAAATTAATTTAACGATAAGTTCAACGGAAAAGCTTTTTTCATATTAATTCATTGGCAAAAGAGCCTTTCTTTCTAGTGGTTTTTGCTATTTTCTCACGGGCCGCCCTCGATCCTAAAGGGCACTCAAGAAAATTAGTGTTTCCTAATTTCAAGGGATTAGTGAGGTATTTGAGGTGTACCAATGGGAATGCTCCTTTTTGTGGGGCAATGCCATGTTGAGGTGGAGGGTGGGCAAACCTGCAAACAGCCCCTATTAGCTACTCCTCTTACACCGGGGACCACTCAAACCATCCCCCCCCTTCAACCCATGCTTGACCCTTCTCCCATATGCACCTCCCCCAAACAAACCTACAAGTCATTCAAGAGGTGGGTTCCTTTGTGAACGGTTGTCCCTCTGACCAACAGTCCATTCCCACTTTTCAAGGATCTAGTTTCTCTGGATGGAAGGCCAAGATTATCATGGTTCTAGAAGGGGATGATCTTTGGGAAATTGTTCGAGGCATAGCTCCTTGCCCTTCTCAGCCAGTAGATGGCTTTGGTGAATCCCGAGGGGTCCACTAGGGTTTATCGTATGGTACCACATGAGTGTAAGGGAGGGGGGTTATTTAAGGGAAGGAATGTACATTTTATAAGGTAAGGTCCCGTAAATATTGGGTAGATAAGGGGAATTTTCATATATTTATTGCACGCAGGTGACGTCTCCTTATTACTACTAGTGAATCCCCCGTGTGGTGAATCCATTACCGAAAGACCAGCATTCGAAAATTGGTAGATAATGTTTGTCAAGTGGACCAAGGAAAGCAAAGCTGCAAGACATTACATTCTTTCTGCCTTGAGTGATTCACTTATGATGGACAGTTTTTATTTGACAACTTCACAAGAGGTATGGAATCAGCTCATATATACTTTCGACAAAAAGTCGATCACGGAGGTTCTACATCTCTGCACGACCCTCGACAATCTCGAGTACAGGTCTTCCACTCTGATGGTGGCTCATGTTTCATCCTTCAAAGAGATCCTTAATTAGTTGGCTACTGTTGTGGATCCCATACCTCAATCTCAACTTGTGGCTCATCTTCTCCACACCATCAAAGATTACAAATATGATAACATCGTCAACATTATTTCCAACAAAGATGGTGTCACCTTTGACAGTGCATGCATGTTGCTCATCGAGTCTCACAAAACATGAAAGGCGATCTGCCACATATTAAATTATAAATGTATTATCACAACCAAACCCCAATAGGGTTACAAAAAAGGAGTAAATAAGTATTCTTTTGCATATCAGCTTGATGAATCTGCAAAGCGATGGGTTCCTATAGATTATCTGCCTTCTTGTACAATGAGGAGCCTCATTTTGTATAGCATCTTGATTGTTTTCTCAGTAATTTTTCAAACAATTATTATGTAAAATTGTTGATATTGATGTCCTTATAGGCTTGAGGATCATAGAGAACATGGGCACTAGGTTTCTCTCTTAACAACATACATAGGCACTAGGTTTCTCTCTTAACAACATAGATGTTGCATTTTAAAATAATTAACAATCAGTTGCATTTTAAAATAATCAACAATCTGTTGCATTTTAAAATGATTCCATTCTATGAATTAAACCCATATTTAATACTATATACATGTATGTGTGCATGCGCGTGCGTGCGTGTGTGTGTGTGTGTGTGTGTGTGTGTGTGTGTGATGTGCAATTTCTCAATGTATACATATGCATATGTATGTGTATATATATACTAGTGCCTATGTTGTTAAGAGAGAAACCTAGTGCCTATGTTGTTAAGAGAGAAACCTAGTGCCTATGTTGTTAAGAGAGAAACCTAGTGCCTATGTTCTCTCTTAACAACTAGTATATATATACACATACATATGCATATGTATACATTGAGAAATTGCACATCACACACACACACACACACACACACACACACACACACGCACGCACGCACGCACGCGTATGCATACATGTATATAGTATTAAATATGGGTTTAATTCATAGAATGGAATCATTTTAAAATGCAACAGATTGTTAATTATAACTCTCGATCAAATTTTAAGACTCTAATCTCATTTTTAGACAATCTAGAAGGAATCTGACTTCAACGCAGAAGCTAAAGTTGATATGGGTGACATTTTTTTTACAATGGCATGAATTTGGGTCTTTGGAGGGTGTCCAAGGCCCAAATTCGTTCCACAATGAGAAAATTTATTTTCCTACTGAAAATGTGACTCTGATCAACATTGCCTTCTGCCCTAACGTTAGATTCTTTCATCTTGACTATAAAAATTTAACTTCTTGACTAAGAAAGTGCATGAGCTAGGAAAAACATAGATGAGAAACCATCATGATTTTCTTATATTCCATGAAAGGCTATATTAAAAGACACTTCAAGCCAAATAAATATCTAAGAGAGGGGTTTGATTAGAGGGGCGTACTAGTGCTATGTCCTAGCACAAATTAGAGTCCTTAGTCAACATCTATTTGGATGCCTTACTTGTATTGAAGTGCACACGCCTTTTGTATTATTGTTCAATCTCATGAACACACTAGAAGGAGACACAAGGGATGCGGTTGTCCATACAAGTTTGGTGCTTCTTAATCTTTTGGATAGATTTTGTGCCCGATAAACTCCTCCTCTTTACCCTAGGATCTTGTTGGCATATACAAAAATGATTCCCGCAATCTACTTTCAAATCTCGCCATATATTATCTTGTGCTCCCTCTTCCTCTAAAGTGTTGTTATCATCTCAAATCCTATGCTTCTTGGGATGGGTGTCTCTATGGTACTTCCTTTATGTGATTCCTTACTCCACATGTTTGAAGTGTTTGTGCTCCAACTAGCTCTATATACGTACCCATCTCCAACCCTCATGTTTTCTGGCTTTTTTGTTACCAAGGCAACACCAACTATCGGTAATATGGTGGACTTGCAAGCTGTTTTCTTAATGTCAGGGATGGGATTTGCATGCGAATTCTCAATGTCACCCACCCCCACAAAACTGGTGTCAACAGGGCCCGTTCCTTGTACATCTAGTATGGGGAGTGAATTGGAGCAACTTTGCTCACTCACTAGTTGCTATTGCCTATTTTAGGATTTGAGAGGATTCCATAGAAGCCAGGTATTTCCTAATCCTCTTGATGAATGGGGTATCCAAACTGTCAACCACCTCGCTAGTTTGGGTCAATAATCAACCACTTGGCAGGTTCATCTCTCACTCCCAATCTCTATTACTACAACCCAAAATTTGATAGCCTCTATGACCAATTTCCAACTACCAAATAGTGTATGAAAACAAATGCTCATGCTTACACATTGTTCATCGTTACATGTTGAAATGAATAATGAGCATAACTCAATCAAATCACCTCCAACATCAAACTCGAACAATTTGTTGTCTATACTCACTCAAATCACCTTGGCATTAGACTCGAACAATTTGTTACCTATACATAGAACAAGTGCCTACTAAGCGTTTTTTAAATGGAGCTGCACGAAGAGATCATTGTTGCTTGAAGATTTCATATTGCTAATATTTATTGTAGCATTAGCTAGAGCTTGAGCTTTGGTTGGAGCCTTGCTTGCCTTCAAAAACACCCTTCTAAAAGGATTCTATGAGATAAAATCACTGATAGAGAGAACTAACAATCCCTCCAGTTTATTGTACATAATTGTATTAACAACTATAGCACTCAAAGTAGGAGACAACAGAGAATCTACATAGTAGTTGTTGTACAAGGCTGTAGACTATATTCATAATTGCAATGGAAGGAATAAAAAGGAGGAGCTCCACTTAGCTCTGTACAATCGTCTCTCTCTTGAAGGTGTCACTCTAAATGAGAATCTCTACTTGGATGTTGTAGATGAAGGTGTTGAACTTATCCCTAGAGTTAAAATCCTACTAAGTCTAACTTTTTGCTATTTTACAAATGGGGATGCCACATGTCCGTGTCTCTCCATCTAAGTTAGTGGCTTATTAATATGTACTTTAAAACAATGTACCATGAGCCTTGTTTGAGCGCACATGGTCCTACTTCAGTCCACATGTGTACAAAAATTAGTCTAACCCCCAATACTTAATCATGTCTCTCTAGGTATTGCCTCATTCTATCCACAATGTATAGTATATCCTAATATACTTAGTCTTAGCATAAAATACCTCAAACATTGGTTTAAATTTCTTGATTGGGAAGTTTTGAGTACCTTCTCACAAGATGGGACAAGGCATTGCACAAATGTGATATGTAGGAGAGCAAGACAAAGGAGCAATTTAGTGATATACAAGAGACCAAAATAAAGGGTCACTTTTCATTTAGATGCCCTATGTACTATGAGATATGTGGATGATACTACCACTGTCGATCCATGAGCAGTTTTGGCCCACTCAAAGATTTCTTGGCACACCCTAATCAGCAACACATAGCCATTTTCCTTCTCAAGTTCCGACAACATATAAATAATCTCTTCCAAGCCTAGAGGAGTGCATGGGAGGGATCGTCAAAACCATTTGCCAGAGGACAATCATGGACTTTTTCCTTTGTGACCCAAGCTAAGGGTAGCAAGTAATGAGAAACATGGTGGTAGAGACACTCGAGACCATGACATGAGAGGCACCGACCTTGGGTGGACTCTCACATGAGAACCACAAACCTCTTCTCTTAATTGTAAATAGACTACTAGAGTGACAATAGCACTTGTCAAACAATTAGTGATCTCCTAAAGATTATAGAGGAGGCGAGCGGCAAACTAGTTGTGCTTAGCACGAGCATTGTTCCATTATTGATTTTGTACCTCAATGATATGATGGGCCTCTCCAGATCCAAAGCCACTAATGGATGAGATCATCTTGTCTATTCTCAAATTGGTACCACAAAGAACACATAGGTCCTATTACTTGGATGGATAGTTGCTGATAGCCATAGATCTCCCTCCTTTGCTTTTGGGCTCTCTCTCTCTCTCTCTCTCTCTCAAATAGTGGCAATGTGATGCATTTATTTTCTTGTATTAGACACCGGCCTTGGGCGTCAGTCCTTGTTTTGTGGCCCCACCTCCTAGCTTTGATTGTATCTCATTTTTCCCAATCTCATATATCCTTCAGTCTTTCGTAGATGTTTTCAAACTTTCTTTATTGTGAGATGTGTACTCAAATACATGCAACCATAGGAGGAAGTTTTAAAGAAGGCTATTGATTTAGGAAGCTCCCATAAATCTATAGGATTTTTAATTCATGCAACAAAGGAATCTAAAGTTTTATTAAAACAAAGAAATTTAGGACCCATCTATAAATCAGTTTTTAACTTGCAACTTGAACACAATTTATTTCAAGTTTATAACCACCCAAGCATTCCCCTCACTTTAAGATCTCTATGTCAATAGAACCAACACATAAATATACATGTTGACTTTAAGGTAAAGAGAGGGACAATCCGGTAAAGGAATTGATTATTTTGAAAAAATGTGTTCCTCATCGGGCTACTTTAATAATCTGTAAACAAAAATCACACGACATAAAATCTAAGTAAGAAAATTCTAACCTATAAGAAGACAAGAAAAAGACAATGACTTTTGTATTAGCAAATTTTCATACATTTTGTGTCATATATATATGGGATGAAGAATAATAAAATATAAAATTACAAGTAAGAATATAAGAGGGGTGGGGGAAAGGCAGGGGAGCATGGACACCAACTTGTGCTTTATTGCTAGTGAGAAATAGGTAAGGGTCACATTTGTCAGCAAACTAAGGATTGACAATATGGGAGATGGGGCTACATAGGTATATCATGTACATTCTTAAGATCAAGTTTTCAAATTTGATATTTTCCACCATTTTCATAGAATAATAATTTAGAAGATATTTTTTAGTTAAAATTTATAAATTTAAAGGATATGAAGGATTAGGGTTAATATTTTATGTAAAATAAGGACATTTAAATTAACTCTTTTTGAACAAACATGCTATGTATGGCTTTCGAACAGTGAGCTACTCAAGATTTTTAAGAGAGAGAGAGAGAGAGAGAGAATCAATATATTGCACATGTGTAGAAAATAGCTTTAGCTAGGACCTATTTTCCAAACAAAAAGAAAAAATTTTCCACTTTGAAAACACACTAATTGGGTTCCAAGTCCTTGCTCAAGTACACTCTCTAGCAAGCTAGTGTTAATAAAATCTAGTAAGTATTTATTCATTTGAATAAGATCTATGTGCCATGTCATTCTTCTAGATGATACTCTTGGTAGATAAAAAGTCGAAACAATTTCTACATGTATGTATATGTATGTGTGTGTGTGTGTGTGTGTGTGTGTGTGTGCGCACGCGTGTGTGTGTGTGTGTGAGAGAGAGAGAGAGAGAGAGAGAGATTTGTGCAGAATGTCCTTCAAAATGATGGTAATTTTATGTCCTTTCCTATCGTGAATAGGCATTACGCTTTGGGCATGCACTCACTGCCTATATGGTAGAAGCTACAGGTCTTAATTCAACCATTCCTCTCAATTCTTCATCTTCCGGTGCAAGATCGATTGGAGGATTGGAAATTTACAAGACAAGAGACAAGTTTCCAGAACCTACCGATGATGAAATTTACTGTTGCGAGAGCTTATCGGCTACTGACCCTCGTCATGGATACAACATCATGCCAATGAGCTTTGGCGGTTGAATAAACCTCTCAAATGGTGGGCAAGATGCATGTGTACCATCTGGAAGAATGGGCTTCCTCTCAAGCAAAGGTTTTTAAGTGGCGGTGTTTGCTTGGGGTTCTACCAGTGGGGACTAGACTGGCTCACCGCCGCATAGCACTTACGCATTATTTGTGTTACTCTTCTCCTAGAGAACCAATCCTCCATATCTTGTGGACATACTCAACTACTAAGGATCTCCTTGCGACCCATTTGTCAGCCTTCATATTCGCTTCCCTTCGCATAGTTTTTCCAAGCACTTTTGGATTTTTGGAAGATTCCATTCCTCTCTCGATGACTATAGACCTTTCTTCTTGTGAGTTAGATTTAATGCATATTGGACCATCGGGCATGATAGAATCCATCGCATGTCCTCTCATGCCCCTGTAGATACTTGTGCATTCTATAGGTGCTCTTTGGATACATCCCTATGTGATGCTTGTCATATGGGTGACATTTCTCTACACCTTTTAGAAGCGATTTCCCACTGCTTCTAGATGCCTCACTTGGTGGTGGTGATTTGTAAATTTCATTAATTAATTGAATCGGCAGTTCACCTCCCAAAAAGATGTGTGTGTGTGTGTGTGTGTGTGTGTGTGCGTGTGTGTCTGTGGGTCTGTGTGTCAGTTTGTAATACTAGTTATACTTTGGCCTTTTCATATCACACATGTTTTGGAATCTAGCAAAAAAGTAACAAAAAGATAAAGTTGACAATAAACTTACATTTGAAGGAATAAGCATCAACAATATTTTTTTTTTAATTATACATATCACAAATTCTGACCAAATAGGAGAGCCTTATACCACACTTTAGGACAGCCACTCATTATAGGATATGCCATTTGGTAATAAGTAGGAATGTGCTTAATAAAAGGTTAATCTTTTACGGCCACCTGTCATTAAGACAGCTAATCTTTTACGCTCACCTTTCATTATAGGATACACCATTTGGTAAAAAAGTAAGTGCAAGACAAAAGGTTGGCCTATTTCAAAATCATAAGATTTTGATATTTTAAAGACCCAACTCTTGACAAGGAGCTAGAGAGTAACACTCGGATATCTCACTTAGAACACCTTGTACAGGATTACATGGAACAATTGAAATGGATGATCCATGATAAAGATAATGAATGTTGACACACAAGTGTTTGGACTACATGTGTTGAGTGGAATAATGAGCAATTCACTCATATAAAGGGGACACACAAGACACTACAAGGCTATGTGGACACCTGTATGAATGCACATGGTAGAATGGAACTATGTAGGGACACACAAGACACCACAAACCCTTAGTTTTAAACTCAACAGATGATGGACTAGACAAGACTCGTAAGGCTCTTGAAGGAAAGGAGGTGACAAGTTTGAAGCCATACTACTCTAGCCACATCTATGATACTGATGCAAATATGAACTAAAGCACTTCTAGGAAAGGCTTGCATATAAGTGGGTGGCTCCTTGACCATGCATTAGTGGCCCAACTTGCACAATGTTTGGAAGAGCATGAACTCCCCACTCTCACAACTGATAAAAACCATCGCAAGGACCATAAACATTACATCACAATCTCTTCCCCATTCCGTAACCCCAAAGGTGGGGGTACATATAAGGTTGAAGAATGGCATAGAATGGAAGCGGAATAAATTGACATCACAAAGCACAAAATAATCAACCCACATGGGTGGAAATTGACTTAAATACTTGCATTATCAATCCAACATCATATATACATGTGAAACAAGGCTAGAACCATGTACAAGAGTGTCAGGATCTTATCACCCTTGGGGGCCATGACATGGAGAGGGCGGAGTGACAAGCCAAGAGAAGAGGATGAGAGGTAGGGCTCCTCATGCAAATGACAAGATAGGAGGAGAAAGGACCAGAAGACTAGAAAGAGGAGTGTGGAGGTGGAGGAATGGCGGAAGGGTGGAGGCATATGAGGGACTTGCTTCCCAAAATGGGGGGTAGGTTGAAAGGGACCTCTCGCCTTTATCTCCACTCAATAAATTTGTGGCAACTCTAACGGCCGATTGTACTTCCCAATGGGGCAGATGAGGTTGACATGGCTTGTGAGCTTGTTGACATGTGGAGGATGGCACATCCTAGAAGGCTACTGACTCATCCCATATAATTTCATATTGTGTCTCACATCCAATCATCAACTTCCATGTGCCCAACACAAGCTTGGCATCATGCCCATTGGCACGCGCTTGGCATGAGTCAACCATGCACTATCGAGCCCACCTAAGACTTAAACCATTAAAATTTTCATTAGAGCCCCATTGCAATAATACATTTCTCCCTTTTAGGACATTTCCCAATACCTTATACATTAAATACCACAAGAGACAACATAGCATAAGGAATTTTTTCCTTATGACATCATCCACCATAACCTGACCCATGTCACTAGACCTTCCTACCGATTCTAATAGGAAAAGACACCATGTACAACTAGAAGAGAAGCGCTATGTCAACACATCTCTGTCCAACAAAACCAACAGGCCGGACTAGGCTGACTTGGCCACAAAGACTTAAGCAAGCTGACCAATAAGGTTGGCCCTATTTGTACCCTCTCCCTATACTATCATCATATCAGGCAAGTTGTAGATCTTGCAATCGTAATTTTTATTAAAGACCAATTACCACTCTTTTCCAATTTTGGAAGGGTTTCATAGTTTGCACATTCATAGTACAGCCTTAGAACGCACCCTTATCGGCTCTGTGGGATATAAACAAGGATCTCAATTTTCTCATATTGCTATGTAATACAGGAGGGAAGGAACATGCACAAGTTCTTTTAAGCGCTTCTCTTAAGCCCTTCAAACTGGGTCTGACAGAGGACTCTGGTTGGTGGAATGAAGGTTTTATTCTCGTATATTACTGGTTGCTTTGTATCATACTCCCTTTCTAAACATCACATCACAACTTGCTCCCTCTTCTACAGATCACTTTAAACCTGCTTTTCTTCACCAAGCAAGACTGTCCTACAATACCTTTAGATCATCCATTCAAAAGCTGCTAATTTCAATTTTCAACCAGGATACTTGATACAATTGTCTTGGCCATAGAATATCATGAATTCCAAAGTAGCCTTCTAACAAAATAGTCATGCATAATCTTAGTGATACATGAATATGTTGAGATAAGAATAGTCAATAAAAATCCCATTCAGCACATGAAGGTATCATGTGCTTTCATTGTATAAATTTTAACGAGCATTCACATTCCGACAAGCATCAGCATAGCCCTGGTTTCATGAGGAAAAACTACTTCCAAGTCCCAAATTACATTTTGAAATAAGAATTGATCCATTACTATGAGATGGAAGATTTTAAGACCAACCCAAAGCGGATTATTATCAGCTGAGAGAATGTTCACTTGCATGATATTCAAGTGAGTTTACAGTACAGTCCTAGTCTCAAGGTGATAAGTCATTAAGAAAACTTTGTTGCACATTCGATATACCACATGTGTTGTCTTGTCATGTCTATATCCACTATATAAAGGCAACTCCATGACTATGATTGTTTTGTGCATGCAGGCTGGAAGGATTTTACAACTGTTTTCAACGTTTGTTTGTGGATTTGTAATCGCATTTGCAAATAGCTGGAAACTTACACTAGTAGTTCTGACTTCCATTCCCCTCATTATTGGAGCTGGTGTGGTCATGTCAATAGTGGTCTCAGAAACATCAGCTAGCTTGCAGCTTGCCAATGCTGAAGCAGGCGGTTTTGTTGAACAAGTTATCAGTGCCATCAGAACGGTGATAAACACATCTTCCTGACACAGATTTGATTATTTAAGAAATTTTGCCATGATATTCAATTCCATGTAATGAAGAAAATGTCGTTTCCCATCATCGGAACTGATCTGCCTGATTTCCCAAAAACAGGTGGTCACCTTCAATGGTCAGAAGAGAGCAATTAAAGACTACGAAATTGCATTAAAAAAGGCTGATGCAGCTAGTAAGAATCAAGCTTTGGCTTCTGGCCTTGGTCTGGGAGCTATATTATTCTTCACTTTCAGTACCTACTCTTTGACGTTATGGTATGGAACATGGCTTGTACTCAACGATCATACATACACTGGTGGCAAGGTCATGATAGTTTTGTTCACTATAATAATTGGATGTGGGTAAGTTGCACCTGGCATTTGTGAGATGCTTTGATTTCATTGCTTTTCCTGCTGTCACATTTCTTATATCAACTAATGGATGACCCTTCAAATCTGAGAAGCATGAGCCAGAAGGGAAAGTTTTGGCGGTAGGTTGAATAGGAGGAGGCTCATATAATTAAGGTTTTGACTGCAGAGCTTTGGGCCAGACTGCACCATTGTTGACTGCCTTCGCTGCTGGAAGGGCAGCAGCTCATCGAATGTTCATAGTCATCAAACGAGTACCGGAAATCAATGGTTGCAGCAAGCAAGGAGTGACTATTCAAGACTTACAAGGTGAAATTGATCTTCAGGCGATACATTTTGCGTACCCAACCAGACCTGACATCAAGGTTTTCTCTGGTCTTTCTATCAATATCCCTAAGTGTACAACTACAGCTTTTGTGGGAGAAAGCGGAAGCGGTAAATCAACAGTGATATGCTTGATTGAGAGATTCTATGATCCACAGGATGGGAGTATTCTAATTGATGGTGTGAATATCAAAACTTTACAGCTGAGATGGTTAAGAAAGAAGATAGGGTTAGTTACACAAGATCCTGTATTGCTTGGGCTTTCTATCAAAGACAACATTGCTTTTGGAATGAAAGGTGCCACATTGAGGCAAATTGAGGCTGCTGCAAAGCTTGCTAATGCAGAAACATTCATACTAGGCCTTCCCAAGGTAATCATTTGCGAGGTGTTGCACTGAACAGATATAAAGATATTGACTCCTTAGAAAGACTGATAATGTTAATGGAATTTGGGTTTTTTGTCCCCAATTCAGGAAATAAACACAACACAAGTGAGCCTACAGTCTTACTAGAGTAGCTAAAAGTAGTACATCCACCTGGAGAGTCCAAGCAGAACTCAAACAGATGCATAACACAGTTGGGACATTTGTTTCCCAACAGACGTCACTTATATTCTTGCACCTCACCCTTCTCTACTACACAAGACAAACTTACAGTGCTCTCAAATGCCCTTTGTTCAAAAGGCTGCAATCTCCATTTTTTAGGAAACCTGCCCATCAATAATATTTAAGCACCTACACACAGACACAGCCATTCAATAATTATGTTCATCATTTCCTAGAAAAAGCCTACCTAAAGCAGAGAGGACAAGAACCACTGAGTTGTTCAAAATTGGAAAAAAATCATGAGAGTGTAAATGAAAAGAGAATGCATGCATGTATGCCTGCCTGCCCGCATGCCAGAGAGAGAGAGAGAGAGAGAGAGAGAGAGAGGTTTATTAACATCTGCAAAAGGCTAGCAAGGCCTATGAGACCCAAACATGGTCATACAGCGTGATTAAAAAAACCCTGTACAGGGGCTAGAGGTGTCTAGTACACCTTTGTATGTGTAATACAATCTAGAAGTCTGAACATAGAAATAGATGAGATAACCAAGTTCCCAAGTTTGTGTAGATCTCAGGTGGGTGGGTGTTACACTCTAGCCGAGGTAGCATGACCTCGGAAGAATCAGTCGACATTTCCGTTATAGGATCTATCTTTGTAATATATGTGTTTGCGCTTTATGTAAATGATCGGGAGGGATTTAATGTCAAGGTCCTAGGTGAGGGCTGATAGCACCAGACTAGATAGATCTGAGACCAAGGGCCTAGTGCTAAGATTGTGCCTAGGGGCAAGGAATTAAATGCATCCCAAGAGAGGGGTGAAATGTTGCATTAGGAAGGCCCTATATGGATGACATGTGGCATCTAGATCTATCTAGGGATTTGGGGTTTGCTAAGGCTAGTGAGAGAAGAGAAGGAATGAATTTTTATGTGAATTTCAACGTAGATCTCTTGCTTGCTTTGTGCCTTAGCAGAATAGGCTGGGAGGAGAATCATGGTGCTACTCCCGTGATCTGCAGTAGAGGCTAGTATAGAGAATAGTTGGTTGACAATTGGTATCAGAGCTCGGTTGAGTGAGCAAGGGACGGGAGACGTTGTTTGTGAAGGGCCTGCGAGGGGACTTGGATCCCTGTAACGACATGACGTGACCTTAGAAATAAGGTGACAGTTGGTATCATCACGCACGTTGACGAACTTGAAGGTTGGCTGGCCGACGAGCAGTAACGCTGATCCCGGGGGCAGAACCTGTAAATAGACCTCCCTATAGAATGAGTTTTACTGAAGAAGCGGAGGTGCGTAGGCAACTGGAAGAATACCTCAAGTTGGGGCAGATTCAACCAAGTTTCTCACCTTTTGCTTCACCAGTGATATTAAAGAGGGAAAAGGATGATACGTTTCGCCTCTGTATAGATTACAGAGCATTAAATAATATCATTGTTAAGCACAGGTATCCGATGGCTCGGATTGATGATTTGCTAGATGCATTACATGGAGCCGTGATTTTCAGCAAGATAGATCTTAAGTGCGGCTATCATCAGATCCGGATTAGAGCCGAGGATGTGCATAAAACCGCTTTTAGAAGCAGGTTTGGTCATTATGAGTTTTTGGTAATGCCCTTCGGACTTACCAATGCTCCAGCGACCTTCGTCATGCTTATGAACGATTTACTACGTCCGTATATCGGAAAGTTCGTAGTACATTTTATTGACGATATCTTGATATTCAGTAAAAGTGTTACTGAGCATTGTGAACACTTAAGGATAGTGTTCAGTACTTTGAGGAAAGCCAGTCTTTACGTGAATAAAAAGAAAACTATACTGTGTATGGTTAGGCTTGAGTATTTAGGGTTCATAATTACTCCACAGGGGGTAGAAATGGATCCGAAGAAAGTGGCTGCGATACTAACTTGGCCAATCCCTCAGAGTCTGACCGCGTTGCGATCATTCTTGGGATTTGTCCAATTTTATAGAAGGCATATCAAAGGATATTCCGGAATAGTATCGCCATTGACTGATCTGACCTCAGATAAAGTACCTTTTATGACAGAATCAACAAGAAAGTTTTAACACCATAAAACAAGCTGTGGTCTCAGGACCGGTGTTAAAAATAGTTGATCCCCAGAAACCGTTGTTCCTAGAAACCGATGCAAGTGGCATTGCGGTAGGAGCAGTCCTCCTTCAAGAGGGAAGGCCAGTAGCCTTTGAAAGCAAGAAGCTTTCTCCCTCTCAAAGGAATTGGCCAACTCATGAATTGGAGTTGTATGCTGTTATCCATGCTTTGAAAACATGGAGGCATTATCTGTATGGTTCAGAGTTTTATGTGGATGTGGATCATGATACTCTGAAACATTTCTGTAAACAGCCTGACTTGAGGGGCCGCCAAGCTAGGTGGGCAGAGCTCATGCAGGAGTTTAATCTAACGATTCGGTACCGAAGAGGAAAAGACAATAAGGTAGCTGATGCGTTGTCTCGCATTATGCACAACCTGAGTTTCACGGTATTAGAGAGTGCTCTAATGGCCGAGATCAGAGAAACTCAGAAGGTGGACGAGTTTGTCCAGAGCTTATGGCCTAAGGCTCATGTGTTAAAACCCGGGGAAAATGAAAAGGATGACCTGGCATCCAGAAAAGGCCAAACTTATGCAAGATATGCCATAAGGGATGGTATGCTAGTTAGAAATGGCAAGGTTGCAGTACCTGGTCAGAATTATCTCAGGCAGAGAGTCATTCGACAATGCCATGATAGCCCGTGTGCGGGACATCCAGGTGTCGAGAAGACATATGATCTCGTGAAGCGAGATTTCTTTTGGCCAAAGATGAAAAAGCATATTCATGAATATGTGACACGGTGTTTCTCGTGTCAGGTAAGTAAGGCCGAGCGGGTGAAGCCACCCGGACTTTTACAGCCCTTGGAAATACCACTAAGTGGGAGAGCATTTCCATGGATTTTATTGTAGGACTACCTGCAACACAAGGAGGGTATAATTCTATCCTTGTGGTGGTTGATCGTCTAACCAAGATGGCTCACTTCATTCCGACTAGAGAGTCTATTAGTGCCCCGCAAGTAGCGGATTTGTTTATTAGACATATATTTCGTCTGCATGGATTGCCTAGATCCATAGTGTCAGACAGAGATGTCAGGTTTACCGGTCACTTTTGGACAGCGGTATTTGAGACACTAAGGACTGAGTTGGGAATGAGTAGTGGGGATCATCCTGAGACGGATGGTCAGACGGAGAGAGTCAACCAGACTTTAGAGGATATGCTGAGGGCATATGTGTCATTGAGGCAACATACATGTGTCAGAAGGTGGACGAGTTTATCCAGAGCTTATGGCCTAAGGCTCATGTGTTAAAACCCGGGGAAAATGAAAAGGATGACCTGGCATCCAGAAAAGGCCAAACTTATGCAAGATATGCCATAAGGGATGGTATGCTAGTTAGAAATGGCAAGGTTGCAGTACCTGGTCAGAATTATCTCAGGCAGAGAGTCATTCGACAATGCCATGATAGCCCGTGTGCGGGACATCCAGGTGTCGAGAAGACATATGATCTCGTGAAGCGAGATTTCTTTTGGCCAAAGATGAAAAAGCATATTCATGAATATGTGACACGGTGTTTCTCGTGTCAGGTAAGTAAGGCCGAGCGGGTGAAGCCACCCGGACTTTTACAGCCCTTGGAAATACCACTAAGTGGGAGAGCATTTCCATGGATTTTATTGTAGGACTACCTGCAACACAAGGAGGGTATAATTCTATCCTTGTGGTGGTTGATCGTCTAACCAAGATGGCTCACTTCATTCCGACTAGAGAGTCTATTAGTGCCCCGCAAGTAGCGGATTTGTTTATTAGACATATATTTCGTCTGCATGGATTGCCTAGATCCATAGTGTCAGACAGAGATGTCAGGTTTACCGGTCACTTTTGGACAGCGGTATTTGAGACACTAAGGACTGAGTTGGGAATGAGTAGTGGGGATCATCCTGAGACGGATGGTCAGACGGAGAGAGTCAACCAGACTTTAGAGGATATGCTGAGGGCATATGTGTCATTGAGGCAACATACATGGGACAAGTGGTTACCATTGTTGGAGTTTGCCTACAATGATAGGAAACATTCATCTACTGGGTTCAGTCCGTTTGAGCTGAACTATGGTTATAGGCCAGCCAATCCAACTATAGTTGGAGTACCTCAGAAAGTGCCTAGTGCCGCGAACTTTGTAGTTCAGATGCGGGAGATGCTAGCACTTGCGAGAGCTAATATCCGTCAGGCTATGGATAGAGCCAAGGTGTATGCGGATGAAAATCGGTCTATAAGAGTATTTGAAGAAGGAGAAAAAGTTTTTCTCAGAATTCCTTCGCACTCGAAGTCGTTGACTTCAGGAGAGTGTGCTAAGTTATCACCTCGATACTGTGGGCCGTGGTTAATTCTAAAGAGAATAGACAGTGTAGCCTATAAATTAGAATTGCCACAGGGGTGTAAGGTGCACTCGGTTTTTCATGTTTCACGTTTAAAGAAATTTTTACATACTGGTGACTCACTAATCGAAGGTGTGGTTTTGTTTCAGGAGATAGAGGATATTGCAAGGCGCAAACCAACAAGAATCCTGGACCGAGGAACAATGCAAATACGAAATCGGAAGATACCCACGGTGTTGGTTGCATGGCATGGTCAGCCTCTATCCGGGGAATCCGTATATCAGTTGCGGAGAGTGTTCCCAGACTTTATCATCGAGGACGCTGATGTCTGAAGAGGGAAGGAATGTTACGCTCTAGCCGAGGTAGCATGACCTCGGAAGAATCAGTCGACATTTCCCTTATAGGATCTATCTTTGTAATATATGTGTTTGCGCTTTATGTAAATGATCGGGAGGCATTTAATGTCAAGGTCCTAGGTGAGGGCTGATAGCACCAGACTAGATAGATCTGAGACCAAGGGCCTAGTGCTAAGATTGTGCCTAGGGGCAAGGAATTAAATGCATCCCAAGAGAGGGGTGAAATGTTGCATTAGGAAGGCCCTATATGGATGACATGTGGCATCTGGTTTGCTAAGGCTAGTGAGAGAAGAGAAGGAATGAATTTTTATGTGAATTTCAACGTAGATCTCTTGCTTGCTTTGTGCCTTAGCAGAATAGGCTGGGAGGAGAATCATGGTGCTACTCCCGTGATCTGCAGTAGAGGCTAGTATAGAGAATAGTTGGTTGACAGTGGGCCCTAGTCAAGTTCTATCACGAGTGATGTGAGTTGTGCCTGGGCTTGGCTAGGGTCCCATTGGGAGTCCTGTTGTCTCTGGAGCATGTCTCAGTTCTGCCATGCTCCACTCCATGAGGTGAGCCCATGGGCACTGTGAGGCAGCCAGTGCTGTGCTCCTGCAAGGATAGTGCTCTATATGGGACACCTGCTGACTGGTCCTGTAGGAATCCTCTTGCAAGTTGGGCATCTATGAAGAGAAGGCTCAGGATCACATTCACTCTGGTGACCACAAAGCATGGGCTCCTCCCATGTGAATTAAAAAACTGTGACCCTCTGATTGGGGTCCTTGGTCAGAGCCACTAGTCTCATGAGTTTACACCGGGGTCTCATGACATTTGACATGAAGAGGGCTACCAGTGTTGTTTTGGGTAGTCAATGACTTGGTTCATGCGCAGGAACCCCTACTCGAAGAGACTCTGGTATTATTTCTAGACCAAGCAGTGGTCGTTATCTGACACCAATTACGCTCAGCTAGAGCAGCTTGGCTATAGTTTGTGCCAACAAATTTTTTTGGCCTGCCACGTAGCATTGCCATGCCACCATGCAGTCTAGAAACCCTAATTTTGTGAGTACATCAATTTGTGATATTATACTTCTCACACACATCTTTTGTAATGTGTCCCTCTCCGATTGTGAGAGTTATGCAATACAAGCCAGCTGATTTCTCAATCCAATTGCTTATTGCTGTTCCAAAAAAGTGTTAGAGGAATCTGGCAGCAATTTGGAGCATAGCTGAAGAGAATTCAGCAAAAGACAGCACTTTTGCTGTTGGAGTGTAGCAGTCAGCCATAACTTCAGTTGTGCAGCATCTGCAAGCAATAGAAATACAATCTGCATATCCTACTACATAAAATTGTCTAGATTTTTACAAACTTCTACACCTTTTACAAAGTCCTCGGCATTTTTTTGCATTTTTGTAAAGTCAAGTGCATGCGCAGGTGAATGAACAGGTGACAGCTTGCAAAGGACAGGAAATTTTGAGGTTTTGACCTGTTTTAAATACAAAAATGTATTTGAAGATGAGTGATTCACCACGTGTGCATTTAGGAGCAGGTGGTGCTGGAATCTATAGAGGAAAACACATGTGTGAATTTTGTACCAGTTTTTGCAGGAAACCCGCAGTTTCTACACAAATGTTGGAGGATTCCACAGTTTTTTTTTCAAAGAAAATACTTCTATTAAGTATGAAAGAAACTCCAAGAGCAAAGCTAAAGGGAGAAGTATATCATGCAAGGCATGAGAAAACAAACACCCTTGTAGGGCAAAGCAAGCTCCTATAAGAGAACTAGAAAAAATCCAAGGTTACCTCAACCCTGTGGAGGACTTTGAGAAGAACGGTGAGCCGCTCCACTCCTCCAGGAAAGCACTCCTCCTGGTAGAGACTGCCCGGGAACCAAGGTATGGAGGACTTTGAGAAGAACGGTGAGCCACTCCACTCCCCCAGGAAAGCAGTCCTCCTGGTAGAGACTACTCCGGAAGCAAGGTGTCTACCGTATCTATTCAGATACTGGACAATGTGTATGCAAAGTGCACCTAGGAACCATCCAAGGCCTCCGTGCATCTGGATTTGCAAATATGCCACACTGATATGCTTCCCAAAATCTCCCATGAAGTATCCATAGAGGCAGGCGCACATCTGTAAGGAGAGCAAAAGCATCATCCAAAGAATCAAATATCGTGGAGCTGAAAGAGCCCCAAGAAGAGTCGCCTCTCTCATAATACACCTGAGGACCCCCAAAGAGAAAGCCAAGCTGTCGAGTCCCAAGTCATGGAAAAAGGAGAAGGAATAAAGGTGCTCAATAAGCAAGCAATCCCCTTCCAAAGGATCCTCGCTTGCCTGCAATCCCACAAGCAATGCTAAATGGACTCCTAAGCAAAAAGGCAACAAATACAGTAGTCTGCCCCGAGCACAGACCTCCATTGGTTCACTGCAATCACTCCATAAATAGAAAGGAAAAGAAATGAGTGATTTCTCTACTCCCGAGGGATTTCCACACTCTCTTTCAAAAGGATTCTACTAGTCAGCAGAAATATGGAAATTCTCCCAATGAGGAGATCTAGTGGGCTCCCAGCCTCAAGGGTGAGCTGAAACTTCCTGGCATTATTGATCATGTAGAGGAAGAAGAGGAGGCTCTTCTTTCGGTGACCTGTATTGTAAAACAAACAGAGAACTACTTCGAAAATAAACGTTGATTACTTCAGCGCTCTCTCTCTCTAGTCCTCTCTCTCTCTCTCTCTCTCTCAGCTTTGTGTGTGTGAGGTTTGTCCAGAGATCCCTTGCTGGCATTATTGATCATGTAGAGGAAGAAGAGGAGGCTCTTCTTTCGGTGACCTGTATTGTAAAACAAACAGAGAACTACTTCGAAAATAAACGTTGATTACTTCAGCGCTCTCTCTCTCTAGTCCTCTCTCTCTCTCTCTCTCTCTCAGCTTTGTGTGTGTGAGGTTTGTCCAGAGATCCCTTGCAGTCTCTTGTGGTTTCTCCTCTGCTTCTCAGTTTTGTGTGTGAGGTTTTCTCTCTCTCTCTCTCTCTCTCTCTCTCTCTCATCTTCATCAGCTCTCTCTCTCTCTCTCTCCGCCATGCTGCTTCTTCTCCCCGCTATGCTGTTTCTTCACGTAGCTCTGCCCCCCGCCATGCTTGTCGCTCTGCTCCCCGCCTTGCACGCCGTTCTGCTCTCCGCCATGCCTCCACCTAGCTCTCCCACGCCTCCTGCTGCGCTGCTTGCTGCCCGCTGTGCCTACCTCCCCTCCACGCTTGCTGCCTACGCTGCTGCGCCCACCTCCCCGCTCTTGCTGTGTTTGCCACCCCTTTCCCCACGCTGCTGTCGCGGGCGTCACCCAGGCTGTGCCTCTACACCTCTGCACCATCGAAGGAGCTGCTGCTGCAGGAGCCCCCCCGCTCTCATTGGTCGCAGGACTGACCTACTATCTACCTCCCCGCTCTTGCTGCGTTTGCCACCCCTTTACCCACGCTGCTGTCACGGGCGTCACCCAGGCTGTGCCTCTACACCAGCGGGGGGGCTCCCGCAGCAGCAGCCCCCCCGCTCTCATTGGTCGCAGGACTGACCTACTGTCGGGACACAAGGGACAGCTTAGCCCCGGAGCTTCAAGGCAGACCCACGGGCTGCTCAGCCTCGCCATAAGGGGGCACCGAAAGCAGCTGTGCGCTGCTTGTGAAGCAGCCTTGAGCTGCTAGGCATCAAGGCTGACCTTGGTGGCCAGCCCCCTCATTACCTCAAGGCCCACTCACCACCTCTCGAGCGTTCACAATCTGCACCGTACCTGTACCTGCAAGAATATTAGCAGACAAGACCAAGAAAGGCTGCAATATGGGGACAAAGGAGAGCTCACCCGACCAAAAAACAAGAGGAGATAAGAACCGGAAGTATAGCCTCATCTGGATGAAAGCGGAGAAAAAAGAAGACCCGAGCGCCAAGGCTTGCATATCAACACTCAAAGAAATATGTAAGATGCAAGACACAGAAATTGAAGGCCTAGGCAAAAAGCTATCTTTCAGCATCACTGGCAAAAAGAAATACCTCTCTAGTGCTTGAGTTGTTGCTGTAATTCCTCTATGCCCAGCATATGGAGAGGCATGGCATTCCTCCAAAATCTTTTTCCTCATCTCCTGGGCGATGCATACCCATCTTTCAGGAATAGTGACTGGTGGACTCCTCTTGCAATTGCTGAAAAATCTCACTAAAATCTGCATCATTAGCATATTGCTTCCTCATGTCTTCATCATCCCTATGATAAGAGCAATAGTCACATTGTTCACCTGGGGTCGAGACAAGGCATCTGCCACTCTGTTCTGAGCTCCTGGAGTATGGACAATCTGAAAATGATACATTGACAGCATGTTTGCCCATTTCGTATGCTTCTCGGAGAGCTTTGTCTGAGTCAAGAAATATCTCATACTTTGGTAATCTGTTGTTGGCATAAGGCTTTGGTGATGCTTGGCATTTGGGCACGTGAGGTGCGTGCATGGAGTGGTAAGTTCTACGTGGATCGATAGCTACGATTGGTCCATGCACTAGGAGATGGTGATTGGTTGTTCCATGCATGGTAGGACACTTGGCGTGTGATGGCGCAGCTACCTGACGAGGAGGAGTGTAGAAGCGGTTGGGCGGCTTCCATATCTACGATCTTCACAACTAAGTCGGTCCTTTTGTCCAAGCCTTACGGCTTCTATGTAGAATCGAGCAGCTACTCTTTAGGGTCCTTAGAGAGTCTTTTATCTTCATGTTGTGTTTACTTCCTGCAACAAAACCCGTAGGTGTGAGCAGGAAGTCCGTTGTTATTTAGTTCTTTTTAATAGACGAGCTTTCACTGTCTTTTGCTTTGTCATACTGAAGAAGCCTTAGTCGTAGATTATTTCAGAGTGTTGATTTGATCATTCATGCACACAATACCTCATCTGTGTTAGCTCGTGATTATAAGCAAACTTTGCATGCAATATAGAATCCTCTAAAGCTAACATCTGTCTTAATTGTAAAGTCTGCACCCAAAAGATAATGCTTCCATGTATGGATGGCATGAATTATAGCCAGCAACTCATTCTCATAGATTCCCAAATATTTCTCTGGATCCCAGAGTCTCCTGCACTCATAGGCCACTACATGACCATTCTGATGCAATGCAACCCCAACACACTCCCCACAAGCATCGCAATCCACATCAAATGGCTAATACAAATATGGAACTATCAAAATTGGCTCTGTGGTCAGCTTCTCTTTGAGTGTGGTGAATGCTTTCTTCTGTGGAATTCCCCATTTGAAAGCTGTATTTTTCTTGGTAAGGTCGTGAAGTGGAGCGACTATGTCCGCGAAATGCCTGATAAATCTTCTGTAATAAGAACACAGGCCTAGGAAACTACGGACTTCATGCACAGTCTTCAGCTCCGGCCATTCCTGAATGGCTTGGATCTTTGCCAGATCCATCCGTATCCCATCTTTGGATATTATATGCCCCAAGTAATGGATCTCTTCCAGGAAGAATTCGTCTTCTTGCTATTTACATAGAGCTTGTGATTTCGCAAAACTGCAGACTTTATTGCTTTTCCAATCGATGATACAATGGGGATAGTCTCCCCTCTATTCCTAGCAACCACACGCTGTGTTTTACCCCTATGTACAAATTCCAACACTCTCTCAAGAAGAGTTACCTTCAATGCCTTGCGATGGACCCAAGGCATACCCAAAACCACATCGTGATGTTTCAATGGGGAGATGAAGAAGTCTTCTTGGTCAACATAACTTTGTACATGAAGATGGAGCTTCCCTATCAAGGAGTGACTGGCACAAGGTTCCCACAGAACATCTGGTCAGCATCCAGAGCCCTGCCCAACTCCTCCGTCTTTATTCCCAGCCTCAGGGCTAAATCCTATTATATAAAGTTATCTGTAGCCCCTGTATCAAACAAAATCAGTGCCTGCTAATCTCTGATATTGCCCCAAGATAGCAGCAACTCTCTTTCATCTGGGTTTGTCTCTCGGCCCACAATGTCCGGAATTCCTCCTGCCATCGGCTTTTGCTGTCCTGGTGGCTTTCTCTACTCCCTAGAACTCGAAGGCTTCTCGGGGCACTGGGCAGCCACATGCCCTTCCTTTCCACACCTAAAACATTTCCCCTCTTTGCGAAAAGTGGCAATCAGCTTAGGGGAAAACTGGGGTTTGCCCTTGAAGGCTCTTGGCGCCACGCACTTGATAGGTGAAGCCGTTACTTGGTGGCACAAGTGGTGCATGGAGCACTACAATGACATACTAGAGATAGCTTGCTATGATTGGGAGAGTGACTCAAGGACATCCAAGCCCATTTCCGCTACCCTAGTACATGGATCATCTGCATGTGTCAGAGTCCCTTCCGAAGGGCTATGCTGAAGCCATGAGACTGTCCATGGCTGAGGCTATGCTGTAGAGGTTAGGGGAGAGGTGAGAAGAGGGAGATGTACATACTTGTGATCCCAAGGGTAGTCCCCATTGATTAGCTGTATATTTGACAAGAGTGAGGCATCTATTGATTTCTTCATCTCACACTAATCAGGCACCCAGCAATTGAGCTGCTCGATTGCTATTTCAGGGCATGATGGGCTTTTTGTCCTTAACTAAGCATTCACTGAATCAGTTGGGTCTCACATGCGACTTTGGAGATTACTCATGTGTCCCTAGAGCTTCAAAAGCGTGTAAAACTGGTCCCAATTCTTCCAAGCTTCCATACTAGACTCTAGTCTCACGTGTGCTATGCCGACCAAATCTTTCATGTCACACAGCAGCTTAGGTAACAGTCAAACAAACTCTCTTGCTCTTGCTAATAGCAGTAGCCCCTTCATTATATTAGTTGTTCCATTGGGAGCCATCCATGAGCAAGCAAGCAAACGTAAGAACACATTTGCCAGGCAGTTGCAGTGCTGGAGGTGCCTTTACAAGGACATCTAAAACCGACGATAATAACCGGCACCATCACATGGGCTTCCAACTCATCCATGCAAGCTCAATGCATCCCCCAATTTCTACAATGCACATCAACAAAGGGGTTTGCCTACTTCTAGTCCACTTAGTCTGACCCACCAAATTCCCTCAAGGTTGGCAGAAGTTTAGCTCTCCGTGCCAAAGTTAGTCCTTGGCAGAAGTTTAGCTACAATTGATTAAAGGAGATAATTGCTCCAAAAATCCTTAACCTACAAGGAAAAATTATAAACCAAATAGAGTCATCGTTGTGGCAACAAATGCAGAGCCAATGGTAGAGGCACATCATTGTGGGCAACAGACAGATTAATCCACAGAGTACTTTTGTTCATTACTGCTAACTGAATCCATGTTTTTCCAGGGATATGACACGCTGGTGGGCCAGCAAGGAGCCAAACTTTCCGGGGGTCAAAAGCAGAGGATAGCCATTGCAAGAGCTATATTGAAGAACCCTCGGATTCTTCTCCTTGATGAAGCAACGAGCTCCCTGGACACAAAGTCGGAGAGAGCAGTTCTTGAAGCGCTGGAAAAGGTAACAAAGAATCGGACCACAGTCATAGTAGCTCACAGATTAAGTACAATAAAAAATGCTGATCTCATCGTTGTACTACAGCATGGATCCATCGTTGAAAAGGGTAAGGCCAAAACTTCAAACTAGGTTTTGTAATATGGAAACTATGGTACAGAAAGCAAGCAAGATCATGATCATTCTCACCAGATATGAAATTTAGCAGGTTCTCACGAGGAACTCCTGCAAAACAAGAATGGCGCTTACTCTCAACTGAGAAAGAGGGCGGAGGCTAAAGCAGCCCCTGAGGACAGTCGCCTGCAACGGGGAAGTCCAAGGAAAACCATGAGCCCCCGAAATTTGGTCAGAAAAAGTAGTATGATCGGCTCGCCCTCTGTAAGCTCTTACAATCAAAGCACGCTAAGCTCCCATGAAGTCGTTGGTCCGAAAAGCCCCCTAGGGTTTCGAGACGTTGAGATGGGGCACTTGACGAGTAGCCTGAAACATTCCCATGTCTTCCGCCTGGCTGCAATCATTCGACCTGAAGCTCAGATTCTTGTACTAGGTTCCTTGGCTTCCGCAGTAAACGGTGCGGTTATGCCCGTGGTTGGTGTCCTGTTCGCGAACATGATGCACACTTTCTATGAACAGCATGACAAGTTACGAATTGATTCTAACAAGTGGATTGCAATGTTCATGGTGGTGGGAGGTCTATCGCTAGTAGTTGCCCCTATACAAATTGTATGTTTTAACATTGTCGGGATCAGACTTGTTCGTCGCATACGGCTCTTGATGTTCGATAAGGTCACACGACAGGAGATGGCATGGTTTGATGCAGAAGAAAATTCAAGGTTTGTACATTAATCTAATGCCTCTGATACCTATTCAGAAACGAACCAAAGCGGATGATTTTCGTTACCTGAATTTTGCAGTGGCGCACTCAATTCTCGGCTTTCGACGGATGCAGCAGAGGTGCGCAACATCGTTGGGGACGCTCTCTCATTGCTTGTACAAAACCTGACCACTGTATTGACATCCGTGGTTGTAGCTCTCGCCAGTAATTGGCAGCAAGCGATGATTCTCGTTGCATTACTACCTCTCCTGAGCCTCCAGGCCTGGACCGAGGTGAAAATGATGAATATGTTTGCAGCGGAAACAGAGGTATTTAGCAAAGTAGCGAGCAACAACGGCAATTTTCAAATTGCAACGACAGCGTTTGTGTCAATCGTTGCGTAGAGTGGCGGATAAAAAACTGTGCTAGTGGATTTGATTTTGCACAGGCATGGAATGATGAGCCGAATCAATTGGCGCATGAAGCAGTGAGCAGCATAAGGACGGTAGCAGCGTTCTGCGCGGAAGGCAAGGTGAAGAAGATGTACAAGGAGAAGAGCGACAGATGCAAGGCGAGCGGATACCGCAGAGCGATGATCGGAGGAACGGGATTAGCTGTGTCGAATTTTCTGATGTGCACATCCTTAGCGATCGCGTTCTGGTCCGGAGGCCATTTGATTGCAGAAGGCAAAACGACAGTGAAGAATTTCCTGCGGGTAACATCCTTCAACTCCGGCCATTTTCGCTCACGATTTGCACGATTCAGCTCCGATTCTTGCGTAATTGATCCGTTCAGATTGCAACGATTTGTAGTTTTATGCGCATTGCATCGCTCGATGATGATCGAGTGTTCGGTGGTGGCTCAAATCTTGCAACAGCTCCCATTGTTGCTCACATTTGCAAGGACGCAGCAAGATATCAAATTTTCAGCTCCGATTCATCCCTTCATCCGTTCCAGATTGCAAGGATTTGTAGTCGCATGCGCGTTGCGTCCATTCTTGCTCCATATTGCTTCGATTTGGCTTCCATTCTTGCGTCCTCTTTTCCAGATTGCAACGATTTGTAGCGTTCAACTGTTCATCCGTTTCAG
This sequence comes from Dipteris shenzhenensis, assembly GCF_047967505.1. NCBI lineage: Eukaryota > Viridiplantae > Streptophyta > Polypodiopsida > Gleicheniales > Dipteridaceae > Dipteris > Dipteris shenzhenensis. The sequence goes on from NC_141621.1 coordinate 23,745,025, forward strand.
CCCAGTTTTACAGCTCCAATCTATCCGTTCATGCGTTCCAGAATCCGTTCCCATCCGAACATTCATGCGTTCTAGATTGCTCCGATTCTTGCACTGATCTGCAACGGTTTGTAATCGTATGCGTATTCCATCGTTCATCCGTTCCAGCTCCGATTTTCAGGTCCGATTCATCCGTTCCAGATTGCTTCGATTCTTGCGTTGATCTGTTCCAGATTGCACAGTTTGTAATCGTATGCGCACTCCATCGTTCATCCATTCATCCGTTGCAGCTCCGATTTTCAACGAACCCCGATTCATCCGGTCGTCCGTTCCATCGTTCAACCATTCATGATTTTCAGCTCTCGATGCTTGCGTTGATAAGTTGCAGATTGCAACGATTTGTATAAAGCCACTCATCCGTTCGAGGTAATTGCTCGGATTCTTGCGATGATCCGTTCGGGATTGCAATGATTTGTCAAAGGGCTAGGGCTTAATAATGGGGGCTGGGATCGACCTTATCAACAAGATGCACAGGGTGCCCCCGGCCGAGCAGTGTCCTTGTCCTTGCTCACAAAAAGGACCGTCAACGGCTGGGGTCCGCGGAGGATCTCCGTCCGATCTGCAGCCGTGGAGAATCGTAATCAGCGCCCTTAAATTTGACTGGGACAATCCGGAGAATCACGATCAGAAGTAGAAGCAGGCGGTCAGACTTGGCCGGAAACACTGCATAGAGACTCGACAATGCCGCAAATGAGCGGGCAGAGGCAAGCTGTCACGCAGATTGGCCCGTCAGTCGCCTACACACTGGCTGGCCACAGTGCCACATGTACCCAGTAGCTCGCCTCCCCATGCCGCTGACGGTCGGGAATCGTGCCTGATCACTGATCCCGATCAGAAAACCGGGACAATCGGCTTCCGGCCTAACGGCTAGTCTCGTCGGCTTGCCGGTTGTCCTCCCGAGAATCGGCTCTCAGAGCCAATTCCCTACGCCTTGAATTACAAGAAATGCCTTCCTCAGGCATGTCCCTAATGTGTACCTGGAAGCTAGCAGTGGGCACTCAATCTAATTTTCTTGAGTTGGCAACTGCAAGTTATGCCTATGGTCACAATCCATGGTGGTCCCCATGACATTGACTTTTCGTAAATGCCTCCCGTGGGCATTTCGCTCATATCATCTCCCAAAAGAGGGAGATAGGGCGACAAGGGAGAGGAGAGAGGGAGACAAGGGGCCACTGGGACAAATTCTACTTTTTGGCCTGCCATATGTGGTAGCCTAAGGGGCTTAGCACATGGGAAGAAATAGGATGGGAATGGGAAAAGGTGGTCCCAAGTGCTCCCATGCATATTTCTATCCTATTCCCATCCCACCATGTGCTAACAAAAAAAGAACTAAGCATGGGTTTAGGAGGAAGAGGACACATGGCATCATTTCACGTGTTTAAGAGGTGGGGACCTTGTGGGGACAAGGACACATGTTCTCCTTCCATGTTTTTGAATCCCTAAAAAAGGGGAACCCATTCTGGCTGCCAAGGTCTAGAGGCCATGGTCCAAGATGGGAGAAAAAGTGGCTGCTCCCATTCTAAATCCATCCTAGACCACTTGGTGTAGGATGGGAGTAATGATGACAAAAATATTCCCATCCTAAACCCATGCTAGCCCCATCCATGTGCTAAGGCCCTAAGTGAAGCCAACGAGCTTTTGAAGAAGCTCATTTTTGGGTGAGATCAGTGCCATGTGGGCGTCCAATCGTAGGTACGTGGTAGTTCCCAATTTTGTTTCATCCTGCATTTTTAGCGCCCCCCCCTCTCTCTCTCTCTCTCTCTCTCTCTCCCGAGTCCGCACCCCCTCCCTCTGAGTCCCTCTCTTCCTTTCTCTCTCTTTCTTCCTCCTCTCGGGCAGGCCTATTGAATGATACATATCATTCATCTTGTTTAAGGTTAAAATCGTGTTAGGATGTCTGCTTTAGACGGGTATCAAGTATATACTGCCCCTAGCGAGGCAATGCTAATAAATGGAAGCCTATTTGGGACACCTTCTCTCTCTTCTTCCGTCACCTCCTTTTGAAAGTCAAATTTGACGCATCGTGGGGATTCTTTTCCGCAAGGTTTTCCACAGTTTTTCGTCGTTTTCGTGTGCTCTTCAAATCGTGTTGCGTGTTTCCTTTTGAACTTATTCAGCTTAGTTATAAAAGAGCTCCAAATACCTTGGGAATCAATTGCCAAATGTAGAGTGCTCACAGAAGCTAGTTTTTCCGAGCTGAAATTGAGAAATCCGGGCTAGGGTTCAAAAATAAGGGACTATTTTTCTAGGCTAAATCAAGAAATCCCTTTTTTTAACTTATAGAAAAAGGAATCAAAATTAAAGAAAGTAAGAATGCAGGTTCTTAATGTGTTAGATTATTTTGGCATTGTTGCTTGTTGCAAGGCCTCGTAGGTTGTTTCTGATTGTATTTTGGAAAGCATGATTATGAAGCAAAGGTCCAAATCGAGTTTCTTAATGTGTTAGATTACTATGGCACTGCTGCTTGTAAGGCCTTGCGGGTTGTTTCTTGACCTATCCATGGTGCCATCTTTTTTTCCTCTTTTCTTTTAAGAAATCTAGATTCAAGGGACATACGATAAGTGCAAAATTCCTACTATTTGGGATTTTAAAGAATTTTAAGATACAGTCTGATTAAGCTTAGGATTGCCCTTAATATTAAGGTCTTTTTTTTTTAAAAATTCCAAGTCCTCATTGCTTTCAAACTTGAGAAGATTTACAAGTACGGTTGTGTGGCAGGTGTTCTTCTGCATACAACTAAGCGCCATAGCCATTGCACAATCTATGGCAATGGCACCAGACATGGGAAATGTAAAGATGGCGGTTTGTTCAATATTTGGAGTGATCGATAAGGAGTCACAAATTGACGCTGCAGGAACCGAAGGCATAACCATGGAGCACGTGAGAGGAGATATTGAATTTCACAATGTGTACTTCAAATATCCCTCTCGCTCAAACGTACCCGTCTTTACTGACCTCTCCTTCACGGTCCATGCCGGCCAGGTCAGCACCGCATTTCTAGAAAAAAGACATCCTTCAGTGTATTTTGCATCGATTGAAATCGCAAAAAAAACAGGTAAAATTTTACCCCATGTTTAGAATACATTCATATTTTGAGTAATTTTAGTATAAAAAGGGGCAATTGAGTATGTTTTGAGATGCAAAAACCGGCTGACTTGGAGAGTGACCTTATTTTGACTGGTTAGGGAAAAGGTTTTTCACTACCACTAATTTTGCTCCTTTCTGTACATCTACGACCATAGGTTCATAAATCAAAAGGGCATGGAATCGCACTTTCCATGCTAGCATTCAAACCTCTAGGAGCCTCTATTAACATCGTGAAACTTAGCAGCAATTCGTAGCCCCAAATCTATCGTTCAATTAGAAATCATCCTTGCAAAGCAATCGTCAATCTCCATTAAAGAAAACCCTGAGAACTCACCTAACATTCCCACATGAGATGGCTAGTGGATTCCAACTAGCCTTATTCCCATGTTTGCTCTTATTTTCCAACCTATAAATTCTTAACAAAACTTGTGGGCAACGCAAGAATGTGCTCTATCTCCTTATGACATTGTGGTAGTTTTGTGGGAAATGGTAATGCCAAGGTGGCATGTGGTCCCCACCTTTTTTTCCCATTTTTCCCACAAAACCACTGAGCTCTTGAGATCAATGGTTTTGTGGGCAAAAAGGCTTTGGGAATATTTGAGGGTTGTAAATGGCATAAAATCCAGATCTACCAAACAATCTAATGTTTAACATGGACAGTGTTCTCAGCAAAGACATTTTGTATAACAAATACAAAAACCTTCTACCTCTAAGATTTCAAACCTTACATAATTTAGAAACTCTTTCCACTAACCTTCACTTGCAAAAGTATGCCTTTAAAAACTTCTAACAAATGCAAATTCAAACATTCAAAGGGAGAAAGAGAAGGGTTCCTCCCCCCTCTCTAAGGAGTGCATAAAGGTTTGAAGACCTTAATCATGGACATGGGCTCATTCTCACTAGTTTGCAAAGTGCAAAGTTTGACATTTTCACAATGCAAAAGAGAAGCTACCTGCACTAATTCCAATTTTACATTCTCCCTCCTTAGTGGAGTTACATGTATACAATGTAGTTAATGCTCATTAGTTGTACCATGACAATGGTAGTAGTCTCAAGAGTGGGCTATTAATCTAAGTAATTTTTGGAATCACCTACTAGGTAATACCTTAGTCCCAAGCCCAAACCTACACCCAATGGGCTGATGACCTATACTAGTACTAAAAAATTACAAGCATGGGGCAAACAATGCATTTGCCTTAATGTCTTTCAAATATCGCACTCAAAAAATATTTACCTTCTTGTTTATAGGTCATATCCCTGAAATTAAAACCATCTAATTTGCAAGGTCAATCCTTTAAACTTGCCATTTAGTTCCTAAAACCTTTTACTTTATTTTCCAAAGTCAATTCTTAAAATGTGCCATTCACATGATATTAAACCTTGTTTTTTGGTGAACACTGCTCCACATCCACTTTTCTCTCCTCTCTCTGTTCTCTCACACTCAAGACCCTCCCCATAAGCCAAATGATCTTAGCATGGCCTTAACTCACCTACACCTCACAATAAAGGTGGCTCACTTTGACCATCGTTGTTTCTTGGCCCCTTCATTTTGACGATACTATGGTGTTGAGAGTATTTGCAAGTGTCCCATGAATGCTTTTATAGAAGATATACCTATATAATATTGTCTAAAGTTTATAGAGCTAGATGTTTCAATTTCACAATATTGCCCCAAAAGACATAATTTGATAGATATACTTGCAGTTTTGGTAGAAAACATGAAAGTCTAAAGAATTTTTAAGAATTTTTAAATTAAGTTTCAAGTCCTACAAACATTATAGACTTTTATTTTTATTAGGGCATTTAAACTTGACATGACACACATGGAGGAGCTTTTAGTTTGTTGTATCAACGAAGCTAGCCAATGAAACGTGCAGGTAACTTTGAGATAAAAAGAGTCTTTGTGGAGAATTGTGCAATGCATATTATTTAAGATTATCAAAAGGTGATAAATTTGTAATAATGACCATGAATGAGAATAAACTCCTTGAGAAAAAATGGGTTGCAAATTACTCCTGTTGAAGATTCATGTTCAAAATAGTGAGGATAGATAGTTCCAAGATCTTATGACTAGTTTGTGATGCATCCAAAACAAAAAGTTGAAGATGGGATTAATGAACCTAGAGCAAGACGTGGATAAAGGCACTTATCATGCTCAATGTGTCAATGAAAATGGTGACATATATATACATAAATGCAAGCAATCAAGAGCCTACATGGAGGTTGGAACATATTGTCACATTGTTTCAATAGACCCCCATTCCTAAACAATTAGTATAGCTTAAGAACAAAATGTCAACTTAGTAATCTTGGAGAGGAGCTCAATTTTATTTAATATTAGTATCTTAAGCTAAAGAATGTTGACAAGTATATATATAATTTAAGTATATTAAGCTAAAGAATCTTGATAAGTATATAAATTACTCCTGAAATTATTTTAGCTATGTACACCCTATGTCCTAAATATAAGTGGTAAGTCTCTCTATTCTCCAATATCCCTATACAAGATTAAATTTGGATGTGACAACCAAAAGAGATAGAATTTGGCTTAGAAATGTGTTGTCCATGCTCTGCAAATCAACTTATTTGTAGCTTGCTCACTTAGCCTAATGTTTCAGCTTGCTCACTTATACAGCCTTGCACTATTAAAGTTTGAATGTATCTCAATTTTTTAGGCTACAAGGATTTGCCCAAGGCCCAAGAGGGTTTTGTGGGTTGTGGGTAGCAAGGCTAAAGTAGAGTTGGAGAAAGACTCTGCCAACAAAAGCAAGCAGGGTACAGAGGAGGACATGAGCAGATAGCAACAACAGGATTAGATTCACAAAAAAGGCATTGTATGATGATTTTAGCCCCCTCAATTAAATAAAGAACTCTACCCCCTAAACACTTCAAAAAATAAACCTAACATACTTAAAATGCATCTATAGTACCGAATGTACCTAAAGACTTTAATTTTAGGTACACGACTAGAGCCAATCATGCTTTGAGTGTTGGAGAGTTGAGGATCTAAGCCTTTGAAATAAGTATAATGTGTTTGATGTTTAACTAATGTGAAAAGACTAGGTTACATCACAATATTTTTATGATGGATGTATGAAATCTCAGTGAGGAATTACTTAGGGTTGTGCAAGAACATGAACATAAGTGCTTAAGTTTGTGCATATATTTTAAGGCAAGATGCAAACAAGTAAAATGGGAAACCTTAATACTCCTAATGTTCATGAATCCTTGTAGCCAAAAGTCATGGATTTACATTTTGGTGAAAAAACATCAAATATTTTGCCACAACCAAAGAAATGGAAGGAAAAGGTTCAAGGACAAACTTGTAAGAAGTTAGACTCTAAGTTTGAATGGTATTGGAGAGTATTTCCCATAGAGCCTTGAAAGCTACTTTTGATAACCAGAATAGATAGGAATCAACAAGATATAAGTTTTACCAAAATGTGCTTTTGACAAGAAGAATTAGTCCATAGATGAAATGGTACGATCAATGCTTTAAACAAAGAACATTACCAAGATGTAATGGGCAAAGGCATGCACATAGAGATTTCAAAGCTATTGTGAACAAATTGATTCACAAAGATAGACATAGTCTCTGTGTATGACAAATGGAGTAGAGATCTTGAAAGGAAGAAGTGGTCCATAGTTGAATCTGCATAGTCAATGCTCTAGGCAAAGAATGCGATTAAGTCATACCTAAGGTTAGGAATCATCCATCTCCTACCAAAGAGGACACCTTCAACACAACTAAATCTCAACATATGAGTTATAACTATGATTATCTAATCTAACAAAGAAAATAAAGATTTACACAATGAAGATATCTTGGCATTGCTTAAAGTTAATCTTATATTTTAAAAGGAGGCACTTTTTGAGTAGGAGCTTGTCACATTGTCATATGCGAATAGAATGAGCAGTTCACAACTAAGTTTCATGACCTAAAGAGGCTTAGAGATGAAAATAAACAAAATTAAAAGGATATATATCATCAAGAGACTTTGAAGCATACAAACCATTATCACATCAATAAAATCAACTCCAATTTTACTTCACAATAAGCCATATGTGGGGAAATGTTCTTACTTGCAAGTAACATAAGCACACACAACATCACTTCTTCATTTTTGTGTAGTAAGGCTTTCTTTTTTTTTTGTGAATCTTTATTATGAGTCTATGTAGGCTATATACATGTAGCTATATTGTAATACATAGATAGAGATTCATCTTGATGAAATTGATATTCTATAGTTCCCTTTTTGTCATGGAGAATGTAATCACTAACTTAGAATCCAACTTGAACCCTACAAGTTAATAAAAAATTTTGAAAATACATGAATAAGGCATTTTATTTTTTTCCTTTTTTTTTCAAAAAAAGGAACCTTCTATTAATGCTTGAAAGCTTTCATACAAGACAACAGCCCTGAAGGTGCTGACTATGGAAAAAAACAGAAAGGCTGAAAGAAAGAATCGGTCTATTCCAGAGAAACCCAACTCACTGCCTAGGGGATCTCTGGTACTAGGGCTAACAGCCAAGTGGGGGGACTATACAACCAACGAATCCCTCACAGGGTGAAGATGTAGAAAACTCCTGCAGGCCAAGCCTTGCAAAAACTAGCACGCCTCGAATAAGGCATTTTCTTGCATGAGTTTCTAGTTTCTCTTTGATAACAAAAAATTCATTCTCATTGTAGCCCACAAGATTGTAGTAGAGTATAACCTTATGTACATTGTGTTGCAGTCCTTTGATCTTGCATCCATCATAGTCATCATCCTCTAGTGCTCCCTTTCCATCAAGAACATGTGAGGGTGCTCTCAAAAAACCAATCTACTTAAATAAAACAAAAAGATTCCCCTCGTCCCCCAAAAAATAATCCCGTAGTGCAAGTATGCACATACATACATACATATGTATGTACTTGTGTGTGTGTGTGTCACACACACACACACACACACCTCTATATATATATGTGTGTGTGTGTGTGCATGTGTGCGTGCATGTGTGTGTGTGTGTGTGTTGTACACAAACACACACATATACACATACACATACACAACACATACACATACACATACATATACACATACATATACATATACGTATACATATACATCTACATCTACATACACATATACGTAAACATACATACATACATACATATACAAATGTGTGTGTGTGTGTGTGTGTGTGTGTGTGTGTAGATGTTTGTATGTATGCATATACATATAACCAAATAAAATCTAGGCAAAGAGGCAGTGCAATTCTTTCTCTATATAAAGTGTAGGCAAAGAGGCAGTGCAATTCCTTCTCCACGGGAAATTGTTAAAATTTTCCCTTGTACCCACTGAGCATTAATGGTCCTAGATATCCTGTAAAATTTAACAAGTACATTTGGTATTTCCATCTAGTTCTTGTTTATTTCTCTTGGTTTATCATTATTTGTTCAAACTTTAATACTTCCTCACCGTCAACTACTTGAGGAGGATCGATCATCCATAACCTATTCCGTTAGAGCTTGCCCATGAGATGGTTTAATATTGGAAATATTTAAGACATTGTTCGTTTTCCAAGAACTAGCCAAAAAGGTAGAAGGCGGATTGGTATATGACTTTCAAGACTTGAAAACAACCATAGCACCTTTTCATCAACCTCGTCTTTAGATGATCGTTCTTGAAATTAGCAAGGAATTTTTCTCAAATTGAATAAAATTCCAATGTTCTTCTTTGAAAGTCAGCGGCTTCTTATTTCTATTTGCTTTCTCTCTTGTCTCTCTTCAAATCTTCTTATTGCCACACTAACATTTTCCAAAGCTTTGTTGTGACCATTTATGAACCGACTTGCAATCAATACTAGGTCTTTAACGTTCTCCAAGGCTCCATTGTGAACATTTATCAACTCATTTATGACTACTATTTGCAATTGATACAAGGTCTGTGGAGTTGATAATGGGTGTATTATTTCAAAAAGCGGCTCTTCCTGTGGAATGGTGCTTGGTATTATAATAACAAAATTCAATATATTTAAGAAACAAACCCCTCATGTTGCTAAGGCTTTAATAATCTGTACTCCCAAAACTTGCTATGTCAAAAATACCATCTATTTGAGGATGAAGTGGAAATGAGAAATTTAATTCAATTCTCAAATCTTCAAATAATGCCTTTCAAAAGTTGTGGTAGTAAACTTGGTATCATGATTTGACACAAGTGATCTAAGATTGTAGAGCATTTTTGGACAAAGAACTTTACAATCTTTGATGCCTTGAATTCTTTTCATAGGAACAAAAAGAGCTTTTCTACTAAAGCAATTGATAGATGTCGCTATTTAGTCTACACCATTGTCCATACTAGGAAAATCCAAAACAAAGTCTATAGCTATATCACATCAATGTTATTTTGGAGTCAGACATGACTAGAGAGGAGTTTCCCAAAATCATACTAAGATGGCATGTCTGACATTCAAGAACCTATTGTGCAATATCACACCATACCCTTGGCCAAAATAATTACCTTTTGAAATTTTCCAAGGTGGATGTGACACCATGATGTCCATGAAAGGCAAAACTTGCCTTCATGAATTAATCATTTGTCTTGGTAATGCATAGCATTCTCATATAGGATAGATGTCCATCATTGTTGCTTGAATAGTTTGGCACTAGAATTCTAACTTTCAAGATTTTAAAAGCTTGGACAAATTGGCATCATCAGCATAATATTCTTTGAGATCAGTTAAGTTCTCGTGTTGAGTGACCATTATTTCATTAATAAAAAGTCTTCTTAATAAGGCATCTACCAATTTATTATTCTTCTAGGTATGTATTGAATGTGAAAGTCTAAAATTTGCAAAAATATTTCCCATCTAATATGATGCTCTTTAGAAAGTTCAGTCAAGAAATGATGTAGACCTGAATTATGTGTAGGCCAAAAAATATGCACCCATTGAATAACGCTTCCAAAACTTGAGAGCATGAACTAGAGAAAAGAAGTTCATTCTCATTTTGACTATTACTTGACTTTGAATTTTCATTTTCCTACTTTCAAAAGCTAGTGCATGTACTTCTTACATAAGCTTGGCCCCAATTATAAATCCATGCACATTCAACCATAAAAAAGGTTTTTGTAAACCTGGAATGATCAAAACAAGTTGAGTACCATAACACGTTTAAAGTCCTTGAAATCATTTTCATGAGTTATGGTCCCTTGGATAAGACACCCTTCTTGGTCTATCACGAAAACCTTGTGGAGTAGATCATTCCATGAAATCTTTGACCTTACTTGGATCCATGCATATGGTGTTGGAAAAAATCATGTAACCAAGATAAGTAAACTTTAACACAAAGAAAATCACTCTTCTTTGGATTGACGATCTTCTCACTAAGGAAAAAACTTTGAAGGAGATCATTCATAAAGCATTTGGCATATTGGCTAGCAAGAGCATCTCTCTCCTATGAAAGCAGCTATTTTGGCTCTCAAAATATTTCTTGGCCTCCCTCGCATACATTAGAAAAAGGTATAACAATGAAATTGATCCCTTTCTTGACTTGTCTATGGCTAAGGATGAGTAATCTTGGTCCAAACAGCATGACTTGCTATTATTTTAGAAGTGGATTTGATTGGTGCTTTAGGCAAGCACTACAAGAGGATCCCTTTCCATTTGATACCAATATTAGTATCCAATCCTTCACGAGGGGCTATAAGAAATTTAAGATGATCAAGACACCCATGAATAAGAGATGAATATGAATATGTATAGCCACATCTACGGTTTGATAAGTCACCACATTTCAATGACAGGGGTCATTAGCATTGATAGAGTAACTACCATTATACCAAGAGGTTTGGCCATTTCAAGTTCTAAATACTTCCATCATCAAATAGAAATGTCCTCACAGTTTATTCAAATTCTCCTAAGACTTTGAGTAAAGAGTAGTCATCAGCAATTACCTCACCACTTTACACGAAGTTGTGCCTTGTCTCACCATATTGAAAGATCTTTCCTATATACCTTTTTCTCTCTCTAAAGTAAGGGTTTTAACCTTCTTGTTGCACAATTCCTTTTGAGTTCACTTTTAAAAGGATCGAACAAATTTCCTTTTGCCTCTTGAATTGCTTGAAATATAGTCTTTTGATCCCTTTTGCCTTTTTTAATATATTTGTCTTAGATCTATCTTTGGCTTGATTGGGTTTTAGCTCCATCTTCTTGATAAGATTAATAATGCCCTCTAGAGTTAGAGATTCATGGTCTAGACTTCAATATCGAGCTGATCTCTTAATGTTGCTATGCACCTTTGCACTCTTCCTTGGATTTCTTGTCCAAAGTTTCGTTTTAGAGTAGGAGTTTCCCATAGCAATTGATACTCTCATTTTGCTATGCACCTTTGAGCTCTTCCTTGGATTTCTCATCCAAAGTTTAAGTTTAGAGTAGGAGTTTCCATAGCAATTGATATAATCATTTATAAATTCTCCTTAATTTTGATGGAATCTATCCCATTTTAAGAGCAAGTAATCACATGATTGGTATTGCTCTTGTAATTGATGTTTGAAGTCATCCCAAGTAGTAGAAACTTTCTATTTGGCCTTAACTACTAGCCACCACAGGGTAGCATCGCCTTCAAGATGAGCATGATGATCTTGACCTTCCCTTCCAAGAAAGTGGGCCATCCTTAAAGAAGATATTCAATTCATGAATCTAAGAGAGAAACTTGTCAGGTTTGCCTTACTAGAAAGCTTTGATAGCTTAAAATTTGTTTCTTATGATCTTGTCTCCCTAGCTTGGGTAGCCATGGTAGGACATCTTTCCTTGGATGGTCATTACTATAAGGGTACATTACTAGTGGATGGTAATACAAGGCCTTTAATATGAGCATCGTTAGATATGTTAATAGAGGGCCTTTGATTCATAGATGGTAATAAAGGGCCTTTGGTATGAGCACCATTAGATGACTTTTGAAATCATTGGGTCTCTTCTTGAGTTGTGGAGAAGTCATTTGAGCAATCACCTGGGCCTCTAAGTTTGGAATTGTGACAAACATTGCATTGATGCAAGCATATCGCTTCTTGATATGATTACACAATTGCTTTAAGCTCATGTGCAAAGGTACTGTGACAACAACAAATGATATTTTGTTTTGAAACCTGTGGGAGGATCTGTGGGGCCCGCAAGGTGACAAAAGCTAGCCATGGAGACAAAGAACCAAGAAATGTGATGGAGAAGTTAGTGGCGGGAGATGGCTCTTTGCGGCTACTCTCGTTGTGGCTTGTCAATCTTTTGATGTCGACTACTTTATTTCATGTAATGATTAATGTGGGTTTGACATTAATTAGAATAATTAGTGAAAATGATTGCAAAGGTGATTATGAGTGGAGGGCATCATTGTAAATACCACAGGTATGAATTATAAATACCTTGGTATAGGGATAGAATGGCTTGGGAGATATATTATTTGCTTTGTAATTGGGAAATAGAAATGAGTCATATATTTAGAGTGGGCCAAAAGCCTACATGGACTCAATAATGTAATAAAATAATAGGGAGTGCACATGGAGAGCATGTGGAGGGCATGTGGAGGAGTGTGGAAGAGTGTAAAGTCAAGAGGAATCCTTCTCGAATTCCAAGGTGGTATATGGAGGATGTTGACATATGGAAACAAGATGGTCCCTAAGGGCTCCAAGGGGAAAGACTCTTGACTTTCTCAATTTTTAAAGAGTCATGAGGATCTTGTGATGGGACACTTGTCAAAATGTGCCCAAAAAGACATTTGATGGTGACCCATGTCCTTATGTCACCAGGGGGTGAAGGAATCTACTAGCTGAAAATGTAACAAGGTGAAGGAGGGTGAGAATTGCTCTATAAAAGAGACCTCTCTCCTCCCTCTCCATCATCTGGTTCTTCTCATTGTAGTTATGCCATCACTTGTATCTAGCTTTGCCTATCTCTTCCCTTCTCCCTAGAGCATTAGGCTCTCACTTTGTATCCCTCTTCTTGCTTCTGATGTTTTGAATAAAGTTCATGCTTTTTTTTCCTCATCCTTCTTCCATCTCCTCTCTCCTCGCTCTAAAGCTTAGTGTACCCACATGAATGAGTCATTTCTAGACCTGTTTTAAGGGTATTCTCTACTCCCCTGGGTGACCTCAATTTTCCATGTATCCTGGAAGCTACTTCTCTGCTAAAGGAGATCGTTGCCCTTTCCATAACTACAGTCGGGTATGGACAGTTTTGACAGTCTTCTGTAAAATGGTCATAACTTTCTACTCCGAGCTCCGTTTTGAATGAAACTTATATCAAAATCTTTGTCTTTTCAAGATCTATCTACTGATGTATCCAGATATTTGTTCCATTTAGTAGAACAAAAGTTATTGTTGTCTGAGTGGTCAGGTCTGTTGTTTGGAGTAGTTTTGAGAACCTTTCGTAAAGCCATCATAACTTTCTATTCCAAGCTCCATTTTGAATGAAACTGATATCAGAATCTTCGTCTTTTTGAGATCTATGTTTTGTCCCAACCGTCCTATTCAACAAAATCAGCCCTATCAATTCATGCCTTTCACATCAGTTCACATTGTGTTGAGTCAAAAGATGTTCTTCCAACAACGGCTCGCCCTTACTTTTGGGGCTGACCGATTAGCTCAAATCAATGCTTTCCCTCAGCCTTTCTTATTTCCAATGCTAGAGTACAACCTCACCTTTGATGTCTATATCTTTGTTTTGATCTGAGAAGATAGAGAGTGAGTGTCTCTTTAAGCTTCATCTTATGCCCAAATCTCTTCTCTCTTCTTCAATTTATGGATTGAGATGTGACCAAAACCAAACCCCCAGCTTTGTGTCACATCTTTTGGTGGAGACGCCGGGTAGGTTTTGCCTAGGATTTTCCTATCATAACCTCACGATCTCAGCTTGTTTACAAGCAAAGACTTTCTTCTTTGTGCTCATTTTTTATGCAAGATGTACAACATTCCAGTGTTCCGTGGATCAGAAGGAGAAAACTTGAGGAGTTACCTTTGAGAATTCAATCGAGCATGCCGCTTGACTGGTTGGTCTATGAAGGAACGTGCTGAGATACTTCCAAATTTCTTGGAGGGTGTGGCTTTAACTTGGTACGAGGCCTTGCCAAAAGATACCAAGGATGATTGGGAAAGCTTGGTTGAGGCAATGAAGGAGAGATTTGGGACATTGGAGTCATCAAATTCCTTGTTAAAAATTCCTTGTTATTGCAGCTGGAGAAGATTTCCCAAAAGGAAGGAGAGTCAGTTTTGACCTTCGCTATGAGGTATGATGACTTATTCGTCAAGTACCAACAAGCTGCTTTGCATGTGGTTGAGTCTTCTTCATCTTCTATGGGAGATTCTAGAGGTTCATTGGCAATGGAACATCTCAAGATGAACAAATTTGTTTATGGTTTGGATTCTACCTTGCGTGAAAAGGTTCTAAGCAAAAATCCTAGTAATTTCAAAGAGGCTCTTCACATTGCTTTGAAGAAGGTGGCCCATCAAATTGAGTCCACATTTCAGCCATCTACAAGTGTCATTACTCTGGCACATCGAGTAGAGGTAGCCTCAACATCCCAGGTATCTACTCCCTCACTGGATCATAATATATGGCAGAATTTGCTGATTTGAAGTTGCACTTAGTGAATGCCAAGGCACCTAGGGCTCCACGAACTGAGGATAATCCTAGGGATAAAAGCAATGTTACCTGTTATGAATGTCAAGAGAAGGGACACTATCATCCCAAATGTCCAAAATTGAAAAAAAAAGAAGACAAGAGTGTAGTACTCTTAGAAAGAACATGTTCAGAGGAGGAAGATGAGGAAGAAACTTTGATGCCATTGATGACAAGAAGTCATAAAACTAGGAGTGACGAGGAAGAGGAGGAAGAGAAAGAACGGAAACATAAGAAGAAAAAATCATCTCGAAGAAAGATTGGACAATCTGATTTTCCTCTTGGACAAGGGACTTTTAGTTATGATCTATTGACAAACCTTAGAGAGAAGACTGCACAAATCACATTTGGGCAGCTTTTGGCACTCTCTCCAAAACTTAGGAAGGAATGGAGTAAATTGGCCAGCACTAGGGAGTCTAAGAAAAAGAAGAAAAATGATAATGGGACACCTATGGCACAAAAGGTAGACATAGATGTGGGAGATGATGTACTCGTTGTTGATGTCATCATAGATGGCCGGACTATTTCTAATGCATACATTGATGGGGGTGCATCGATAAATGTCAAGAGTGAAAAGACAATGAAAGATGCTGATTTGAAGTTATCTTCTCTTAACTCTCCTTATCGCATTAAGTTGGCTGATAATACTAGAGTGAAAACCCTAGGAGTTGTGAAGAATTTGGCTACAACATTTCAAGTTATTCCTATAAAACTAGATGCTAGGGCTTACCCATTGATCTTGGGAAGGCCTTGGCTCCATCAAGTGAAGGCAGTACAGAAGTGGGAGATAGGTGATCTTATTTTCCAAGGAGGGAATAGGAAGGTCTGCTACAACATCAAGAGTCGCCACGAGGTGGTAAAGGAGGAAACTTTAACTTCCGAGAGCTCAGAGTCTGAGTCATCTGATCACGAGACAAGTGGCACCTCCGAGGAGTCCATCTCAGAGGGAGAGGTGGAAGGAGTGGTGTTTGGTCTTTGCCTTGGTGTTGATTGCAGGGACAATCAAGGAAATGGAGCTTCAAAAGGAGAATCATCTTCAACCATGTATGAGGAAGTGGTGGCTCGTACTAGTCTTCGCCAACAAAATGAGATTCTTCTTGATGAGACTATAACAGGTATTGAAAGAGATGAATACCTAGAAATGCTTGATGGGTTTCCTAATCTATTTGCAAATAGTTACTCACAGGTGCGCTAAGTTACTTTAGCGGAGCACAAAATTGACTTGAAGCCTCAAAGCAAGCCAGTGGTGCAACGGCTTAGATGGTTGGGAGTGGTACAAGCACAAGTGCTCAGGAAGGAGGTAACTAACTTGCTCCAAGCTGGATTTATTTTTCTAGTTGAGAATTCAGAGTGCGTTTCTCTAGTGGTGGTTACTCCCAAGAAAGGAAAGAAATGGCGTGTTTGTGTGGACTTTCGCCCTCTAAATGCATGCACACAGAGGGATTATTTTCCTCTACCATTTCAGGATGAGATATTGGATCAAGTTGTAGGCCATGAAATATATTCAGTATGTGATGGGTACTCCGGATACTTCAAAATTTGGATTTGTGAGGAAGATCAAAGGAATACTTCATTTGCTACACCATGGGGGGTGTATGCATATAGGGTGATGCCATTTGGTTTAACTAATGCACCAATAACTTTCCAACATTTCATGAGCCAGGTATTTGCACCCTACTTGGGAAAGTTCATAAGAGTGTTTTTGGATGATTTTTGCATTTATTCAAGTCGTGTGGATCACTTGGAAAAGTTGAGGATTGCATTGAAAAGTATTGATGATGCAAAAGGTTGCCTTAATCTTGCAAAATGCCGTTTGGCCAGGAAGAAGGTGGCTTTGTTAGGACATGTTATCTTGGAGGAAGGTATAGAAATGGATCTTGAGAAGGTACAAGCAATCATGCCCTTTCGCCACCCAGTAATGTCAGAGAGGTGAGCGGCATTTTGGGTAAAACAAAGTATTACCAGCGCTTTGTTGATATGTTTTCTGAAAAGATGTATCCTATAAATTTATTGACAAAGAAAAATGTATCTTTCCAATGGGGACTAGAGCAAGATAAGGCATTTTGTTTGCTTAAGGAATGCATGAGCCAAAGGCCAATTATGCAGCCTCCTAGGTGGGAG
The DNA here is from genome assembly GCF_047967505.1 of Dipteris shenzhenensis. Lineage (NCBI taxonomy): Eukaryota > Viridiplantae > Streptophyta > Polypodiopsida > Gleicheniales > Dipteridaceae > Dipteris > Dipteris shenzhenensis. Next base: position 23,761,922 of record NC_141621.1, read on the forward strand.
GATGATTTCTATGTGAATCCAAGTGTGTCAACTCATTCAGTGGGAGCTATACTACTTCAGAAGGGTGAGCAAGGATGCATGCAACTAGTGTATTATGCAAGTCGGCAACTCACCGAGGCTGAGGAGAGGTACAGTGAAATGGAGAAAGAAGGTTTATCTTTGGTCTTTGCAATGAAGAAATTTAGGTCATACTTGCTGCGTCGCGCTTCTTTCTTCCTTACATCTCAACCTGCTTTACAATTTTTGGTTCGCAAACCCAATCCTGCTGGAAAGTTTGCTAAGTGGATTTGTGAGCTTCAAGAGTTCTCTTTCACTTTTATTACAAAAAGCACCACTAGAGCTTCTCTTGCAGATTTGCTTATAGGTAAGGAGGAAGAAGAAGTAACAAAGGCAAAGGAAGACTTAGATGAAGAGTTGGAGACCCCGGCAATAGCGTTCAAGCTGCATTTTAATGGAGCCTTTAGCCCTTCTAGAAAATGTGGGGCTGGGGGGATAATTCTATTTGATGCAGAAGGAAAAGAGGTATGGGCCAAGGGTAGGCAATTTCCTGAAGCAATATCAAATAATGTGGCTGAGTACAATGCATTGATCTGTGGATTAGAAGATTGCCTAAAGGAAGGAGTGAAAGAGGTAGAGGTGAAAGGGGACTCTCAACTGGTCATTAGGCAAATGAAAGGTGTTAATAAGGCACGGAGTCCTAATCTACAAGATCTTTATAAAAGAGCGATGGAGTTAAAGAAAGCTTTTGAGTTTTGCAAGTTTGTGCATATTCAAAGAAAAGATAATCATCAAGCTAATGAGATGGCTACTAAAGCTTTCACTGAAGCTACTCTTGCATTGATAGATACAGGTTGGCCAGAGCTCCAAGATGTTCAATGTTACTTGGACGAAGGATATTTTCCTCATGGATTGACTCCTCAACAAAAGCAGAGGCTCACAAGGAAGGCTCATCCTTATACAATCCTTGGGGATGTTCTATACAAGCAAGGTAAAGATAAGGTTCTTAGGAGGGTAGTGAGCTTGGAAGAATCTAAAAGGATTATGGAGCTATGTCATGAATGTTTAGGTCACTTTGCTTCAGCTAGCACTACTCGAAAGATCCTTAACATAGGGTATTATTGGCCCCGACTCAACAAAGATGTTCATCAGTGGTGCCGAAGTTGTGAGGTATGCCAAGCATATGGATGCAAGCAATTGGTTCCTGGGCCCTTGAAACCCATTCCAGCATATGGTCCATTTGAGAGGTGGGGTTTGGATTTTGTTGGCCCCCTTCCTCGTTCTTCACAACAGAAGTATTATATATTAGTTGCAACTGATTATGCAACTAGATGGGTAGAAGCAAAAGCTACCGTCAACAACAAAGCAACAACGGTGGCATCATTTCTCAAGGAGTTTATACGTGCCCGTTTTGGTTGCCCTTTGGAAATCCTTACAGATGGAGGGAGGTCTTTTAGGAATGACTTGATTGAATCTTTGGTGCACAAATTGAAAATAAATCATGTCATATCAACTCCATATTATCCCCAATGCAATGGTCTTGCGGAAAAAACTAATGGTTTGCTTTGTGGGCCCTTGTCTAAGCTAGTAGACACCATGAAAAGGAAGTGGGATGTGCATATACCAGAGGTTTTGTGGGCTTATAGAACCCTTGGTTTCACACCTTTTCAACTAGTTTCTGGAGTGGAGGCCATCTTGCCAATAGGATTGGAAATCTCAAGCCTTCGCACGACTTTTTCTCGATTGTGCAACTAAGAAGAAACACATGCTTGATGGGTTTCATAGTCTGTTTGCAAATAGTTACTCACAGGTGCACCAAGTTACCTTAGTGGAGCACAAAATTGACTTGAAGCCTCAAAGCAAGCCAGTGGTGCAATGGCTTAGATGGTTGGGAGTAGTACAAGCAGAAGTGCTCAAGAAGGAGGTAACTAACTTGCTCCAAGCTGGATTTGTTTTTCCAGTTGAGAATTCAGAGTGGGTTTCTCCAGTGGTGGTTACTCCCAAGAAAGGAAAGAAATAGTGTGTTTGTGTGGACTTTTGCCCTGTGAATGCGTGCACAAAGAGGGATTATTTTCCTCTACCATTTCAGGATGAGATATTGGATCAAGTTGCAGGCCATGAAATATATTCAGTATGTGATGGGTACTCTAGATACTTCCAAATTCGGATTTGTGAGGAAGATCAAAGGAATACTTCATTTGCTACACCATGGGGGGTGTATGCATATAGGGTGATGCCATTTGGTTTAACTAATGCACCAATAACTTTCCAACATTTCATGAGCCAGGTATTTGCACCCTACTTGGGAAAGTTCATAAGAGTGTTTTTGGATGATTTTTGCATTTATTCAAGTCGTGTGGATCACTTGGAAAAGTTGAGGATTGCATTGAAAAGTATTGATGATGCAAAAGGTTGCCTTAATCTTGCAAAATGCCGTTTGGCCAGGAAGAAGGTGGCTTTGTTAGGACATGTTATCTTGGAGGAAGGTATAGAAATGGATCTTGAGAAGGTACAAGCAATCATGCCCTTTCGCCACCCAGTAATGTCAGAGAGGTGAGCGGCATTTTGGGTAAAACAAAGTATTACCAGCGCTTTGTTGATATGTTTTCTGAAAAGATGTATCCTATAAATTTATTGACAAAGAAAAATGTATCTTTCCAATGGGGACTAGAGCAAGATAAGGCATTTTGTTTGCTTAAGGAATGCATGAGCCAAAGGCCAATTATGCAGCCTCCTAGGTGGGAGGATGATTTCTATGTGAATCCAAGTGTGTCAACTCATTCAGTGGGAGCTATACTACTTCAGAAGGGTGAGCAAGGATGCATGCAACTAGTGTATTATGCAAGTCGGCAACTCACCGAGGCTGAGGAGAGGTACAGTGAAATGGAGAAAGAAGGTTTATCTTTGGTCTTTGCAATGAAGAAATTTAGGTCATACTTGCTGCGTCGCGCTTCTTTCTTCCTTACATCTCAACCTGCTTTACAATTTTTGGTTCGCAAACCCAATCCTGCTGGAAAGTTTGCTAAGTGGATTTGTGAGCTTCAAGAGTTCTCTTTCACTTTTATTACAAAAAGCACCACTAGAGCTTCTCTTGCAGATTTGCTTATAGGTAAGGAGGAAGAAGAAGTAACAAAGGCAAAGGAAGACTTAGATGAAGAGTTGGAGACCCCGGCAATAGCGTTCAAGCTGCATTTTAATGGAGCCTTTAGCCCTTCTAGAAAATGTGGGGCTGGGGGGATAATTCTATTTGATGCAGAAGGAAAAGAGGTATGGGCCAAGGGTAGGCAATTTCCTGAAGCAATATCAAATAATGTGGCTGAGTACAATGCATTGATCTGTGGATTAGAAGATTGCCTAAAGGAAGGAGTGAAAGAGGTAGAGGTGAAAGGGGACTCTCAACTGGTCATTAGGCAAATGAAAGGTGTTAATAAGGCACGGAGTCCTAATCTACAAGATCTTTATAAAAGAGCGATGGAGTTAAAGAAAGCTTTTGAGTTTTGCAAGTTTGTGCATATTCAAAGAAAAGATAATCATCAAGCTAATGAGATGGCTACTAAAGCTTTCACTGAAGCTACTCTTGCATTGATAGATACAGGTTGGCCAGAGCTCCAAGATGTTCAATGTTACTTGGACGAAGGATATTTTCCTCATGGATTGACTCCTCAACAAAAGCAGAGGCTCACAAGGAAGGCTCATCCTTATACAATCCTTGGGGATGTTCTATACAAGCAAGGTAAAGATAAGGTTCTTAGGAGGGTAGTGAGCTTGGAAGAATCTAAAAGGATTATGGAGCTATGTCATGAATGTTTAGGTCACTTTGCTTCAGCTAGCACTACTCGAAAGATCCTTAACATAGGGTATTATTGGCCCCGACTCAACAAAGATGTTCATCAGTGGTGCCGAAGTTGTGAGGTATGCCAAGCATATGGATGCAAGCAATTGGTTCCTGGGCCCTTGAATCCCATTCCAGCATATGGTCCATTTGAGAGGTGGGGTTTGGATTTTGTTGGCCCCCTTCCTCGTTCTTCACAATGGAAGTATTATATATTAGTTGCAGCTGATTATGCAACTAGATGGGCAGAAGCAAAAGCTACCATCAACAACAAAGCAACAACGGTGGCATCATTGCTCAAGGAGTTTATATGTGCCCGTTTTGGTTGCCCTTTGGAAATCCTTACAGATGGAGGGAGGTCTTTTAGGAATGACTTGATTGAATCTTTGGTGCACAAATTGAAAATAAATCATGTCATATCAACTCCATATTATCCCCAATGCAATGGTCTTGCAGAAAAAACTAATGGTTTGCTTTGTGGTCCCTTGTCTAAGCTAGTAGACACCATGAAAAGGAAGTGGGATGTGCATATACCAAAGGTTTTGTGGGCTTATAGAACCACTCATAAGCTCTTCCTTGGTTTCACACCTTTTCAGCTAGTTTATGGAGTGGAGGCCATCTTGCCAATAGAATTGGAAATCTCAAGCCTTCACATGACTGTTTCTTGATTGTGCAACGAAGAAGAAACACATGCCCAACATCTAGTACAGCTAAAGACCTTGGATGAGAAGCAGCTTCAAGCACTTCAACATTTGGAGGCAGCACAACAATGTCGCAAAGCAAGGTATGATGCTCTTACTAAGAAGAAGAAGTCTCTTCTCTCTTCTTCAATTTGTGGGTTGAGACGTGACCAAAGCCAAACCCCCAGTTTTGTGTCACAGTACCATTATGCCTAGTCACCTATAAGCAGTAATGAAAAATTTACTCACAATTTCAAGCCATATTTTCTATCATCAATACGCCATTATTGAGCAAGGTTGACAAGGATGGAAGAAGATTATTTTAGCATTTTAACCAAAAAAACTTAGGCATGTAGTGTTTCTCTGAAAGAAAATGGGATCTTTTCAATCAAGAAGGATATACTCATGAGGTCCCTCCATGATATGTGTTGCCCTACCAATTGTGTCTCACGGTCACATAACCCTCCATGTAGAGTTTCTCTTAAATAAAATGGGATCTTTTTTAATCAAGAAGGATACAATGATGAGGTCCCTCCATCGTAGGTGTTTCCCTTTCAATTGTGTCTCATAGTCACATAACCCCCTATCTTGTTGACCAAATTTCAATTTTCTTTTATAGAATTACAATCTGGCTGCACGTATCCATTAGATATCCAAAAATATATTTTTTTCAATTATAAAAGGATATGGGGATGGGATCTTGCAAATATCACTATCACTTTATCACATATAACTCAAAGCAACATAATGACCTATCTTTTTAATATAAGTCTGTTTTAAGAAAATAGATGTATGCAGTATACATAAACTTTACTTTTAATGACATCTTCTCATTTAAGTTCTCCCAAGGCATGGGGATGAGGTCCCTCATGATAAGTGTTACCCTATTGTGTGTATTTCGATAGTGGTAGGGACACATTGCTTATTGAGAAAACTTCAATTGAAAACGAATGAGTCCAAAGCAATTTCTCACTCTCTCTTCACAAAAAAGGAAAACAAAGATGAGACTCCTTGAGGATAAATTTCTTGATGGGTTTTCCCATTACATGCATCTCTTAGTAGCATAGTTGCATACTCATCATAAAATTCTGACATTTTAAAGGAAAAGAAATCATTTCACTGTTACACTCAAGCAAACTTTTGTCCTACCTATAATATTGCAAAAGCTACTTGTAGTGGACAATTGGTTAAAGAGAAAAGAAGATAGAGAATGGTGAAAATGAATCCGGGTTTCTCATAATGGATATGGAGTTACAAGGTAACTTCTCTTCATGGTAACCACACTTTTTTTCCTTAATCCATAGATGTGAAATAAAGTTTCCACATTTGCCACAATTGTTCTCTCCTTGTATGCACAATTCCTTTAAAAACATTAGTCTCTTTCAAAGGCACAAGAGCTTTGTTATTTTGATACCTTATGCTACAACGTAAGGTTAGGAATCTCCCATTTCCTAGAAGGAAACTTCAATAGGCAACTCAATATCAACATACATGAACTATAAGAAAAAATCAAGCTATCATGGTGTTGCTTAAAAAGAACTCACGTAAATTTTTATTCAACTGTGGAATAGCTCAAACAAATAAGAAAACCAAATAAACGAGAGACTCTTCAAATTTTGAATGGGATCCAAATATAGGGATCCTACCATCTTATCAAGAGGATTTCATTCACTTTCCAATGAATCGCACACTTGAAACCCTGAACAAGAGTCAAGCACTGAATGCAAAATTACATAAGCTACACGAAAATCTATATGGAAAGATGAAAATAATTCACCATTATTTCGAAGAAGTTTTCATCCAAGATAATTTCTTGCTTATTTTTCATCACCAAAGCATGAAGAAGATGGGGAAAGAAAGGGAAAAGAAGGAAAACTTCAAGAGAAAGGGAAAAGAAGGACAACATCAAGGGGAGGAGTGGGCACCAAATTTAGGCTTCAATATGCACATGGAAAGGCCACAAAATGAGAGAAAACATGTTCTCAACAAGAGGGTGGCTCTTAGCAAGTGGTTTTGGAGTCCAAGAATAGGTGAGACACATGAAGTGAAACATATTTCTATGTGTGTATATGTACATGTACATGCATGTATACACATACATATAGGTATATTTGTAATATATCAATATATGTATGTGTACATGCAATATGCACATGCACACACACACATACACACACTTATATGTGTATATGCACATGTGCATACACATGTATACATGTATACATACATACATGCACACATACACACATGTGCATGCATGCATGTGCATGTGTGTGCATGCGCACATGCGCATGTGTGTGTGTGTGTACTTTTCACCCCAAAAAAAAAGATTTGTGGGTGTGTGGGTATGGGTGTGTAACATTACTCGACTTGTTATCAATGTCTGAAATATAAAGTACAAGATAAGACCATGAAAAACAAAAGGATTAGGAAAATTTCTCAATCCTCACACACAAAAAATATCCCCACATAAGCATAAGATTAACTATCCTTTTATAAGGATATAGCCATATACAAAAGTTAATGCCATTAGAAAAATATAGGCATATACTTTTTTATGAAAAAAAAATCCTTCAAACTTGGTTATGCCTTTTATCATAGAAATTCTAATTTTCTAAAAGATCTCATGTTTTGCCTAAAACCCAATGAAAAAATAATTTTAATGAGGAAAAAAAACCAAAAGGCCATAAGGCACTTAAGGCGTAAAGGGGTCTAAAAAGGCCAAAATGGACAACTATCCAAAAGTCCCATGGTTCGGATAAAAGGTATCAAAGTCCCAAGTTATAAGTAATAGGTCATGCCTAGACAAATTAGATGAATGGCTTTAATATATGCAAGGTATAAGGTCCCTATAAACTTCCTTAATGTCCATCCCATGGCTCGAAGCCACAAGACCCAAGGGACCAAGGAGTCCAAATTCCCATGCCACATGCATTGGACTGCATAGTCGTAGTCGTAATTAGTGCAAATCTTCGCTACACTTAGCGCTGCCTGTCGCACATGCCATGCCACCATACACTGTGCATACCTTGCGTGGCTCGAGATGCCTAAAAGGAAGCCAACTAAGCCACATAATAAGGACTGTATTGCAACACAAATTCCGGTGCCCCATCCACGTGTAGATGACCTTGGTCATTGTGGTGCTGTCATATGACATTACATGTGCCAATGGTCACCTAGCATCGCCCTCTGCCGTGGCAGTGCCACCAATTCGTATATGACCTCTGCCACCGTAGCATAGATATGCGCCACCATGCATCCTAGCCTTGCACTAATAGGCAATACTTTGTGTGAAGGCTTAGATAACCATCCACCTCGTCTTTCATGAGCCCACGCAGTCTACAACAGTCAACAGTACTGAGCACTGTGTTGCAAATGCTACCCCTTACTACTATATCACTTGAGTACTATTGTGTCCTGCATCCATACAGAATGGAGCGCCGACTTTTATGGTAGCACGTCACTGCATAAGGAGCTTGATACAAAGAAGGAAGGTACGCATGTCACTTACCTTATCACTTGGCATGCTTTCACTCAACTCCACCCTTGTGCACACACTTTTTTTTTATGCACCACTTCTGAAGTGCTAGTGGTATTTATAGAGGTGCATCCCTCATAAAATGAAGGGTCACTATGGCACATGAAGAGTCCATTGTCTTTTCGTTCAACCTTATTTTATGGAATTGAAGGGACAGATGTTAATCCAATGCCTGAAAATTAGGTCTTTTGGTTGTCCATTTAAAAAATTAGGGGACACATGATAATTTTATGCCCACCATCTTTTTTCATTGTTATTTACATATTCTTTACCCAATAACCACGTGAGCATGAAAAATTCCCTTTTTTTTTCCTTTTTTCAAAAGCCAGAGGTTAATGTTAAGTAATAACCCCATTTTTTCCAATTAATAATATAGGTGCATAACTATTAGAGTTAATTTCATGCCATTACCAAGTTATGGACAATTAGCTACCCTTTGGAGTTGTTAGACCTTTTAATAACTATATATAGGTCATGTGTCATTCGACCTATTGTACTAAAGAAAAATCCTTTTAATACATGGGAAACAAACCCACCCATTCCTAATCATAATTGTCAGGAATGTGTGTGTGTGTGTGTGTGTGTGTGTACCCGCCCTTATCCCATGGTGGGCACAACACCATAATTGGAGTGATGGTAGACACCTAAATATGAGAAGTGCCTACCATTCTCCCCAACCATATAAAGTTCTTTATATAGAATCATACCTTTAAGGAGTTCAACCGATTCTAGTACTTTAAGTAGCGCACTAGGAAACTCTGAGGATAAGTAGGAAATAGGAAAGATTTGGGAAAGGATCATTTTATAGGCTTGGCCAATAGGTCTATTAGATTAAAAGAGGATAAATCTGGATATAGGAAAAGAAAGTGCTTTTGTTTTATTAAACTTATCCACTGGAAAGCTACCATCTCCCATAATTTCAATAGAGAGATCCATAAAATTTGTGGATAGAGTTATTACTTTATCTAACACACAAATGGATTTGTGAATGGTTTCCTTAATGTCAATGATAGGTAGTAGATAGATCCAAAAAGGATTATTTGCATCTTTGATAGCATTTGGATGAAGGAAATCTTTTATACAATTGTTGTTAATACAAAGAATATCATCAATGTATCTAAACATGTGTTTAAAGAGTGGTAACAAGTCAATTCTTCCAAGTCTATTGAGCCTTAAAATGAAACAAGACTCATACCAAAAGAATTTGAATTACACCATAATGGGTAGCACAAAAAACCCATTGGAATCCCTTTAACATGTTTCCAAACTCTATCACCACAGTGTACAAAACAATGAGTGATAAGCCATGTTTGTAATAAGATTAATTTAGCTTCATCTAGGCAAATAGAACATTGTGTATTTGTCATAGATTTAGACCACTTTGGTTTACCCCATGTACCCCATGTCCGTTGTGACTCATTAAAATGTGTCAAGATGAAGGGGTGCATGGATTTTTGCTTAGAGGTTAGAGTAACTACTTTATCAACAAGTATGGTAACTAATCCATCCTCCCCATATAGAGGTAAAGATTCATAGCATTTAGCTATGTCTACACAAAAGATAGAGTTGATTTTTGTTGGTAGATTAAGAGAAACCTTAAATATAGAGTTGAATTTCCATAATAATGAAGTCTCTGCTTGTAAAAAGGTTTTAGCAATCAAGGTTTTGTTATGTGTCCATTTCCTCAAAACATTCAATACAAGTGTATAAATTCTCATAAGAAGTTTGGCAAGGGAAGAATAGATGCAGTTATGAGCATTGGTAATCCATCTATGAGATCCCTTGTGTGGTTTAAATATTGAACACAAGAAAGGTAGATTATCTCATGAGATGGTGTCACACTAGGTAAAAGGTGAATTAAATCCTTAAAGAGTTTAGAGGCAACTTGTTTTGGGATGGTCCATGTATTTCCTTCCATGCATGGGATGTTGAAGTCAGGCCAATTAATTCTACAGCTAGCAATATCACGTATTAAGTGAATGCATTCGAATACCATAGTATTAGCACATTTGTTTGATCTTGAAATGTACGAATGTGATTTTATCCATTCAATTTCATCCAAAACATCCTTGTTGTCTAACCAAATTTCATATTTTTTAAATTTTCTTAGTATTGAAAGTTTTAAGTTAGTCAGCACAATCCCTTAAGAAAGATGACATAGCTAATTGTTTATTGACCAAGTTGCATTTTGCCAATAAATCCATCCAAAAATTACTGAGGGACTTAAGGGCTGGAGAAGAAAGACAAGGTTTACAAGGGATGTGATTTAAGCCCTTGTAAAGTGTTTGTCGAATAATTTTACTACGAAAGATTTTAAGATCTACCGATTGAACATGTGATCCCATTCCCCCATCCACTTCCATAATAAATGTCTTAAATCATTTAAAAGTAGAGCCTTTACACTTATCTTCCTCCTTTTCCCATGAAAAAGTATGGAATACCTCTTTTGAGTTATGAAGTATCCAACTTATTGGTTTATCATACTTCCATCCAAAAATGAGATTGGAAAGTACAATAGTTGAACTGGGATTGAATTTATTAAAGCAAGATACTAGATTATCCCTAAGAGATATCCTGTCCAAAGCTTGAGCGGAGTAATAAAGATGCAAGATGCTAGTGGTTTCTTTATTAAGAGAATTTTTTATCAAAACCAATCTTCCATAAGACTCCATTAGACGTCTAGAACCTGTGTAACACAGAAGACCATTTGAGTTTTTTTGCCAAGGTAGGAGCAATACTATTATTGTAGGTCATAGGCCTTTTGCCCTTATTGGAACTAGAGCCTAAAGCCGGAGTACTATCCCCAATTATTAGAACCGCACTACTAGGGGTATTAGAGGGTGGTGTGGATACATCCACAATGTCTTGGTGTGGAAAAGTAGATCCACAATCACTATTATGACATCCCCCTCTTGTGAAACTTCTTCCAGATCTGGCTCCACACCGAATTGCCTCTTACATTGCCTCTGCCACCATATTTTGGCTTCATAAGGTTGGCACTTTCTCTTCAAAAGGAAGAGGGTTTGATTAATTTTTCAATCATAGTGAGTCCTTGCTCATTGTCCATTGAAGAAAAAAGTTTTTCCTTTGGATTTTCTACATATTCCAAGACCCCTTGAATCATAAACTCTCTCACAAAGATGAAAGTGATGAGAGTTTCAACTATGGGTTTTGCCAGTCCATTCAGCTATATGAGGAATGCAATAAAGGATGCTGATAAACTCATATCCGGGTAAAATAAATCCAAGTGATTTACCATATATCATATAACATGGTCTGCCCAAAAGAGAGAACCACCACATTTGTCAGAAACATAGGCATGCCTGAGGAATGGTCATAACCAATTCCACCACAGGGATTTGTAATTTGCAGCCCTTTCTGTACTGGAGTTAAAGCCTCCCTGAATAAGTAATAGTATTTTGGAGTTAAAACATTTCCTAGCATCCATTGTAGATAGTGCAGGTGCACAAGGAATGCCTACCTTTTTGAAAGCTGTTAATGAGACTCCTTTGGGAGTAGCCTGTTTGCATTTTTCCACATCAACATTAGATAGTGAGCCCCAAAATCTTAATATATCTATGCTCAAAGGTGCTAATAGATTCAAATTATTAAGAGTCCACATCTTGTTTTGATGAGTCTCTTGAGACACATCGAATTCCACCTCCCGAGCAAGCAATGTAGGAATGCATGATGATCCTTGTGACATGGTGAGATTGTCCTTAGCTTCCTGTTCTACTGAAGTAGTGAGTAAGTTGGAGAAAGTATCCAACTTCTCTTGCTCCAATAAAGAAAGAGCAATTTTTTTGAACCAAGGAAGTTTGATAGTGACCTCAGGTATAATGGTAGAAGATAGAGCCTTTTCAATTCTAGGTAGCATTTCTTCATGATGATGCACATTGACATCATCGTTGGAAATGATTTCATCGATCATAGTTTCCATTTCAAAAAGTAGTTTAGAATAGAACCCCTCAAGAAGGTCCAAAAATATAGGAACAACATTTTAACATCAAATGATATATGAGAGAAGGTATTACTAGAGATAAAAATTTAGCTGAATCCTGAAAAGATAATATTTTTAGGAGTATAAAGAAATTTTCCATGATAGAACCTTTGCACTACACTTCAACCAGCAACGCTGATACTTGCCACCATCCAACAAGCTTAAGCTAGGATACTTAAACCAGAAGGGAAGACAAGTGTCATAGCATTACTAGACTTGTTATCGATGTCCGGTGCCGCCAATTTGTATATGACCTCGACCATCGTAGCATAGATATGTGCTGCCATGCATCCTAATAGCCTTGCATTAATAGGCATTACTTTGTGTGAAGTCTTAGAAAACCATCTGCCTCGTCTTTCATGTGCTCACATAGTCTACAATAGCCAACAAGATTGAGCATTGTGTTGCAAATGCTACCCCTTACTACTGTGTCATTCTATAGTATTATTGTGTCCTACATCCATACGGAATGGAGCACCGACTTTTATAGTAGCATGTCACTGCATAAGGAGAGCTTGATACAAAGAAGGAAGGTACACATGTCACTTACCTTATCACTTGGCACGCTTTCACTCAACTCCACCCTTGTGCACACACTTTTTTCTGATGCACCACTTCTGAAGTGCCAGTGGTATGTATAGAGGTGAATCCCTCATAAAATGAAGGGTCACCATGGAACATGAAGAGTCCATTGGTCTTTTTGTTCCATCTTATTTTATGGAATTGAAGGGACAGATGCTAATCCAGGTTGTCCATTTAAAAAAATTAGGGGACACATGATAATCTTTACGCCCACCATCTTTTTTCATTGCTATTTACATATTCTTTACCTTATAACCACGTGAGCATAAAAAATTCCCTTTTTTTTGCTTTTTTCCTTTTTTTAGAAGCCAGGGGTTAATGTTAAGTAATTAACCCATTTTTTCCAATTAATAATATAGGTCCATAAATATAAGGGTTAATTTCATGCCATTACCAAGTTATGGACAATTAGCTACCCTTTGTAGTTGTTAGACCTTTGAATAACTATATATAGGTCATGTGTGTATTGAAGAAAAATCTTTTTAATACATGGAAACAAACCCATCCATTTTTGACCATAATTGTCAAGAATGTGTGTGTGTGTGTGTGTGTGTGTGTGTGTGTGTGTGTAAGATAATGGTAGTGTAGTTGTACAATATCTCTTGTATGGGGGTTCTCTTAGATGCCCATCGACCTTGGGGGTGGTCATATTAGCACTTGTTCATTTATGTACATTTTTATATTGTTTTTTGATATAATAATGGCCGTGTACTTCTAAATGTGTCATTGTTGTGGCATTTGATGTGTGTGTGTGTGTGTGTGTGTGTGTGTGTGTGTGTGTGTGTGTGTGTTGAGAAGGGATTAGGGAAGGTATGGGAGGACTAGTGTGCTTGGTGCATGGGTTGATTAAAAAGATAGTGTAAAGGAGAGATTTCACGGGGGGGTTACATAAAAGAATAATTCATAGTTGGGGAAGTATATGTGTGTGTGTGTGTGTGTGTGTGTGTTGAGAAGGGATTAGGGAAGGTATGGGAGGATTAGTGTGCTTGGTGCATGGGTTGATTAAAAAGATAGTGTAAAGGAGAGATTTCATAGGGGGGTTACATAAAAGAATAATTCATAGTTAGGGAAGTATACATGTGTGTGTGTGTGTGTGTGTGTGCATGTGTGTGCGTAAGAAGTAAGAGTTTCTGTGCGATACATTTACTAATCAAAATTTGTGTGTGTGTGTGTGTGTGTGTGACACCACTATTATTTCTTGTTTTTGCTAACTGGTTCAACATTGTATCACAAGCGATTCTTTAGATAGTTCCTAATTGATGTTGAAGATGCATCAATAAGATTTATATTGAAACATAAATATACCTTAATACAAGAGCACATACATTTCATATTTTGCCCACTTTATCATTTATCAAAGCTTATAAATACTCTTTTCTCTATTGAATCCCATCTTTAAGTTTACACATTTAGGTCATACGAAACTCTTAGTACATAAATCAATTCTCTTTTAAAGTATCTTTCTTCTCATAATAAGTAGGACTAAATTATTTCATATTATTAAACAACTTTGATCAATCCTTACTAAAGTATCTTCATTTACCTAGCCATTGTACTGCATTTCCTTCTATCTCAATGTAATATCTTAGCCTAGACAAGATTCTTGAAGCTGACTTGCTAATTCTAGCAACACATCAGCCTTGCCTTAGGGCCTAGGATCCCATTATCATGCTTGCATGATCACTTTCCTTGCTAATTAATTGATCAACAAGCTTCCATTAAACAAAATTCTATACTTCTCATCTGCACTCCTTCCACCTCTACCATAGGATGTCCGTAGGCCATACGTTTGTCTACAAAGGGACTAGCATGCACTCTCTTTACATTTTTATTAGGTTTACCATGAGTTTCATAGGGGCTCTCTAACCTAGCCAATGGATTACACTCTTGTGCTATTGGCCTATGGTTTGGTGTATACAAGGCACTCTTACTACATATGGCCAATAACACTAGGTAGTTGTCTCTTATTGACACACTAGCCATAGAAGGAGTGTTCTAAGTTGATGCTTTCTAACTGAATCAAGAGAAGATAGAAGCTAAACTATAAGGACATTTTTTACCTTTTGATCGACCAAAAGTCTTCCATTTCATATGCGTGTATATACTTATGCATGATGCACGTGTGTGTGTGTGCGCACGTGTGCATGTGCGTGTGTGTGTGTGTGTGCGCATGCGCATGTGCATCCATGCATGTGTACATGTGTGTGTTTATTTGTTTGTATGCGTGCGGGCATGCGTGTATGTATTGAGAGAGAGAGAGAGAGAGAGAGAGAGAGAGAGATGATGATGACTCATGATCACAATTTTTATTGATGAAAACAAAATAGGCTATAGCACTAGTGGGTGAGAGTGGTGGTGGAAAGTCAACAGTGCTAGCATTGCTACAACGGTTTTATGACCCAAACGGAGGGGAGATCACAGTGGATGGGAGAAACCTAAGACACTTGAAGGTGGAATGGTGGCGAAGGCAGGTGGGTGTAGTGGATCAAGAGCCTTATTTATTTAATGGAACAATTGAGGCCAATATTATGTATGGACGACTAGCTGTGGAGGAGGGGATGGAAGAGCCTATGGAGAAGGTGGTGGAATCAGCAGCAATGATAGCAAATGTAGCAGCATTCATAAGCAAGCTCCCACAAGGATACAAGACCAAAGTGGGAGAGAAAGGCATCCAATTGTCAAGTGGACAACGTCAGAGGGTGGCTATTGCTCGAGCTATTGTGAAGAACCCTCGCTTGCTTTTGTTGGATGAAGCCACTAGTGCTTTAGATAATGAGACAGAGCATGTTGTTCAACAAGCCTTTTCACACCTTGCAGCATCACGCACCACATTCATGGTGGCACATCGCCTCTCCACCGTGCGCTCTGCACATTGCATAGTTGTGCTCAAGAATGGTACTATTGCTGAGATTGGATCCCACGATGACTTGTGCCATCACCCGGGTGGATTATATGCATCAATGCTCCATCTCTCTACCCTATAAATCCACATTGAGCATGCCCCCATCCTGTTCCTTTAAGACAACATGCACATAACATTCAAATTCAAGGCAATCAAATGATCAATCCCTAGCATGCCTCCACTGCAATCTTATCTTCTTCCTAAATTTGTGTAGCTCTAATTGAAATAGATTGATGCCATGCAAATAAATTGACTTAGTGCAAAGTTTGATTGGTCCAAAATCCATTGTTAATACCAATAGGGTAACCTTTTTAAAGGTTATTCTGAACTGTCTTGATCATAGGAACTATTCCCCATTTCTCAAATCATACAAAATAATCAATTTGTTCAATAACATTAGTTACAATTCTTTCCGATAAAAGGAAGCATTTAATAATGCTAAAATATATTGATGCCATGCAAATAAATTAACCTAGTGCAAAGTTTAACTAGTCCAAATCCATTGTTTATATCAACATGGTAACCTTTTAGAGGTTATTCCAAAATATCTTGATCATAGGAACAAATCCCCATGTCTAAAATCATAAGAAATAATCCATTTGTTCAATAACATTAGTTACAATTCTTTCCAAAAATAGGACACATTTAATAATGCTATAATAAAGAGCATTTTAAAGTGATACAATATGCAAAGCTTTTGTGATAAATAATAATTTTATTTTAAAAATAATCAAAGGATAGAAAACTTATGAAGGGATTATCAACCACATGTTCTTTTATATAAAAGAATACACAACCGTAGCAAGATAATCAAAACAAAAATATAATTTACAAAGTCTTTTGTGACTTCCATCTAATCATCATTATGTCATGTTTTTAATTATACATACAATGGATATGCACACACACTTAATGACCCCATTATCTTCGAAAATTTTATAAATCTCATCTTGAAGCTTTTAGTTTGTCTCTTGCTTTCAATGATAATTTAATGAGCTCAATAATTCATGTCCCCTTCAATGTTTCAATGAAACTCATAAATAAAATTAATCCTTCGAGAAAATGGTTTTAAAAGGTCTTTCTTGTCATAATGTGTTAGTGATTATAGTATTTAAAAAATGATTTATTTCTCATAAAAGGTTGCAATTACACAAAGTGCTCATAAATTATAATCAGTGCACCAAATAATTCTTCTATCCATGTTTCTAAGAGAGAGCATGAAAATCATATGACGCAATATTTTAAAACTTCATTTTTACTACAAGATGAAACTAGGCTTCTTATAATATTAATTACAAATACGAGTAGTTCATCTTTCTACTCCCGACTTCTAGGCCCTAGACCCCGCCCAAGGCAACCGTGTTGAGACTTTTGGAGGCTCGAGCCTTGGAAATATCTAGAGATTCTGAATGTGTATCGCCTAGCCCTAGAGGTGACAATGTTGATCCTACAACCGCAGAAAGGGGGATTCATTGGTGTGGTTGGCTCCCGTTCTTGTCCCTTATGGGGCTTCCATTTTTCCTCCATGAGGAGGAGGAGTGGACCCTGTCATTGTTTGATTGTATGATGGGAGAGTAGATGCACATGATGGAGGAGTGCATGGGCCCGGCAAGGGATAGAGTCCATGCCCCAACTATGGTGTTATAGCTATCTACCAACTCGGCTTTATGGAAGAGAGGCTGGGTTGTGCATGCATGGCAGTAGTAGTGATTTGGATGGGACCAGAGGTGGAGCTCATGCATCGGACCTATTGGATGCTTTAATAGTGTGTTGGTAGGTTTGAGGCTGATGTCTCATTCATGATGTACTGTCCATGGAAGGTCATATCCGGAGCCTATCATGCCTTTGGTATGAAGATACACAAACACAAACCATTCCAAGGCCCTTTTGAAGTCATAGAAATCCAAGGTTGTGGTGCAGGCTCCCAATATAGATGAACCCTATTCATTGTTTCCTCCTCCCCATAAGTTTGACTATGGTGAGTTGGAACGTGCACGTTCTCCACAATCATGCATGTAGTCAGCCACAACATCTAACACTTTGTCAGGAGTTGTAGAGGGCAGGATTTCATTCTAGTATAGGAGCATATGTTCTCAGCATTGGACATCAGTCTCATTGCCACCATCTACTCCGGAGGAGGCCTAGAGGTGTGATCTCATGTAGTAGGCCAAAGTGGAGTTGTTTGTATTTTGATGTCCCAAGCAGTGGCCCTTGAGTTCTTTGATCAAGCCAAGCTTATCAAACAATTTGTATGTTTCTCTGAGTGCGTGGGTCTAGGATTGGGATCCTAAACATGCATGCACATTCTTGCAGAATCTAGATAGTAGTACCATGATTTTTGGAGGCTGTTTACCAAGTGCCTTCCAGATGTTGACTCTTGGATTGTTGGAGGCAACTTCAACAACCTAGAGTTCAAAGAGGATAAGTAGGGAGGAGCTTTCTTCTTGGAGATGGTTGCAGTGGAAAGGAGCACTTGGGAGTAGTTCATCTTCATGACCAAGGGCAAAGATCTATGGAGAGAGGCAGAGTTGCACCAAGATCCTAGGCAGCCTCTTTTTTCTTTTGGGTAGAGGAGGCAGAGGCCTGTTGGAGAGCCTTGACAAGCTTTACATTGGGGATTTGGCAATGGATAGGGGGGCTCCATGGGAATTTTACCATGTGTTATGATGTCATACCACTCCCCTGCTGTGCTTCTCTAGAGTAGCCCTACTAATGGACTCCCCTAAAGGGGGGTTTGAATCATAGATGACCTTCTCTAGGATGAGAAATAGAGGCGGTAGCTGAGATTTGGTAGCAGTAGCCACAGGGTGGACACAAGTATAGGTAAGCCTCTTGAATTCCAAAGCGATACAAAGGAGCAATGAGGAGCTTAATCTTTATAGGACCAAGAGAGAGATCTTAGATGAGACTTAGCATCGATAGAGAGACTGAGAGAGAAGAAACAAGGCTCCTAGTGGCTCAATAATCAATATGAGAGTGATCTTTTGTGCTTCTCAACCTCATCTTTATCTTCAACATGCATAGCTTGTTGCATAGCTTTTAACCTACTCCTTTGCTCCCTTTTTCTAGAATCCTCATATTCCCTAATTATGTCAAACTTGCAAAGGACACAAGATTTGCAAGGCAGATCTACAAGTCCACCACACTAGCTTGATTGTTCCAACATTATTTCAAGTATCCTATGTGAATCTTCAGCCATTTCTATGAGTCGAAGATAGTTGTTGGTGACTAGCTCCTTAAGTTGAGAGAGAGAGAGAGAGAGTGAGAGAGAGAGAGAGAGAGAGAGAGAGAGAGAGAAGAATAGTGAGAGTTACCATTCTCATTCGATTTGGTCTTGCATTGGTCGACTATGTATCTCTGCCCTGGGGCGCCAACTCCCTTTAGTAAGAAAACCTATCAAAATCTTGAGTATGAGATAAATTTAACAATATGCCATGAGTAGAAATTATTCATATTAACATGGTTGTGTTCTACACTAAAAGAGCTTCAAATATGTCTTTACACGACGTTAAAATTTGAGCAATGCATGAAAAAGTTACATTAATTTGAAAGGAGATGGTTTCATATTTTAGTGTATTTTTTGTTTTACCCCCCTTCATCCAAAAGACCCCCCCCCCTTGGGCCTCACATATTATGAAAATTATCTACAAATCTTAAAATCATGCACATTTTTCAACATATATACCTTATATTTTGTGGGAGGGGGGACATTAAATTTTCATATTTTTCCCTTGCATATTTGAATTTTTTTAAGGAAATCCATGCATATTATATATGGACCTTGTCCTCCCATGCCCTGGATTTTGGATGAGGGTAGTAACATATTACATATTGAGTTGGAGCCCCAGGATCTCCACACCCATCAACACCATTGTAAGCATTGAAACTTACAAGCTTCTTATCATTCTTGGATTGGTGGTCTACCATGTATCTACGCATCCATCAAGAAACTTATGAGCTTCTTATCATTCTTCTTATTGAGTATTCAAGTCTTGATCTTGGCCTTTCTCTTTCAGTAGTAGTAGACAATAGAGCATGACATGAAGCATGCGTAGCATACTTCTTGTTCCTCTGCATTCAATTGTTTTTTAATTGCTTTCCCATAGTATTTCACACAAATCAGCTCAAAACCTATTGGTTTGTCATTGTGCTTGAAATCTTAAACCCAAGGAATCCTAACACCATTGGCAATGACAAGATTATGATTCTAAAAAAGGTATGCCCATAGAAGAACTCAAGTGTCAACTCTCAATGTCAGTGTCAGCCTAGATCGTTAGCACTACTATCTATGAATTCTTTCAAAGAAAGAAAAGAAAAAGATATTAAATAATGGCACCTCTATAAAAGTACATTTGGAGACCACCAAACCACAAATAACAACATGGTACCACAAACATGGAGCTGTAGGAAATTAAGGATCAAGATCTTTCATATCATACAACTCAGTAAGTCTAGGTTAGATGTACAAACACCCACAAGCTTGAATGCACCGTAAATGCACAAATAAAATGGCATTGAGTAGGGAAGGGCACAAGAATGCTAGGCTCTCAATTCTCAAATGAAGTGACAACCCACAAGTGATTAGAAAAATAGAATTTTTGGTTTGGGTATCAGAAGACATGCCAAAAACTCCCTGAGTGCACTTGCACAAGCATATATGAAATTGAATGTTGCTAAGAGCACAATGACTACCATCAATACAAATTAATACACAAAGTCGACACCATTTACTCCTAGGTCTTCTAATATCTCGTGGAAACACAAGTGGTGTTGCTGCTGCTCTCGTAATGGATCTCTTCAACATGCATGCAAAAAACTAAATCCTCTAATCAGACAGACACGTGATCAAACCCGCTCTGATACCACTGATGGTGTGGCGAAATTCAATCACTAAGCCTAATAGCATGAATACATAGACAACTTGCAATAGACACAAAAGTAAGAACTTCTATAATAAGAGCCTCAACCCTACGGGGTTTGTTGGCAATTACAACTCTGAAATATGACTCTACTATGAACCCTATGTAGCTACGACTCTGAGACATGCTGTGGCTCATGGCTCTCTAGCTCGTGGCCTCAACAAAGAGAGGAAACTAATTGCCTTCATGCTAGATATACTGAGCCGTAGAGAAGTTGGTTGCTACCTTGAACTCATAATCGTCTAGAAGATGCTTGCTATCAATAACCAAGAGACGTCCAAGTGTACTCCATGTATTGGCTAAGCTTTAGGCACATGCATGGTCTAATGAGCTTCAAGTGGCCACCTCATGAGTCATGTTCATGCGACCAGCCAGTTGACTCCACACGGACCATGCACAACACACAATAGTTGGACCCCTTAAGAGGAGTCCCCAACACTTGTGCATACACTCAGGCAAAAAGGATCACTTGCAATGCGTGGAAAATGTATTGAAGAAATGCAGGGAGTATGGAATCTCTTTGAATCCTCTAAAATGCCAATTCTTGGTCACACATGGAGTAATCTAGGGATGCATAGTCTTTTGACATGGGATTGCAACTGGACATGGACAAAATAAAGATCATCATGGAACTTCCCCCCCACTAAATGCAAAGGGTATCCAAGTTCTCATGGGCCATGTCGGATACTATAGAAGGTTCATACTTAGGTATGCCATGATTGCAAGACCCCTATATAAGCTCCTAGTCAACTTCATCTAGATAGACGAATGTGAACAAGCTTTCGAAACCCTCAAGTGGAGATAGCCCCTATCTTCATGGCACCAAATTGGGACATAGAATTTCATGTATATATTGATGGTTCCAACTATGCAAACACAACAAAGGCTACCGAGTATACTTTACAAGCAGGAAGCTAAATGATGATGAGGTGAATTACACCACAATAGAAAGAGAAGCTTTGGCAATGATCTACAACATGAAGAACTTTTGACACTATCTTTTGGCTACTGACTTTATCTTCGACACAAATCATCAAGCCTTCTTGTGAATCGGCTATGTACCATAGGCCAGATCACTCGATGGCTTCTACTGCTATAAGAATTCAATTTCAAAATCATGGTGAGAAAAAGAGCTCAACATATCATTGCCGATCACACTCACAATTGAGGACAAGAGAAGAGCCAAAAGGAATAGAAGATGACCTACCAAATGCCGCATTATTTCAAATTGATGCTTTGCCTGACTAGTGTGTAGACATCATTGGGTACTCAATGGCAAGAAGACCACCCCCTGAAATGAAAGTAGTGGATGCCAGAAAACTAATTCTCAAAGCTACACCCTATCAACTCATTGCACAACAAGTATACAAGATGGGCAAGGACCAGGTTTTAAGGAGATGTGTAATGCCACATGAGATCATGCCAATCCTTAGTGAAGTCAATGAAGGCATTGTAAGAGGACACTTCCAAGGGGAAGCAATAGCAAGAAAAGTCCTCTCGCAAACTATCGGTGGCCAACAATTTGGGCAGATGCCTATGAATATGTTAAAAGTTGTGATGTATGCCAATGAACTACTAAACCACAACACAAGGACTTCAATCCCCTCATAATAGTTGTTGCACAAAAACCATTTAAAAATGGGGGATTGATTTTGTTGGACCTATACATCCAACAACAAAGGGAACATAGGCATGCTATATCATTGTGGCCCCATTGATTACCTAATTTGGATGTCCTATTGAAATTGTGTCGGGTGGAGGCACGCATTTTGTCAATGAGGTTATCTAAGAACTCTTGTCTGGCTTTATAGTGATCCATAGAAAAAGCACACCCTACTACCCCCAAGGGAATGGACAAGCCGAATCCACCAACAAAATATTACGCATTGTCCGCACCAAGGTAGTAGAACCAAAGCATTCAGACTCAGCAAAGAAACTAAATGTAGCCTTATGGCCATACCGAACCACACTCAAGGTTAGTATAGGGAATACACCTTTTCAATTGGTGTATGGCCTTGAAGCTGTGATCCC
Organism: Dipteris shenzhenensis; assembly: GCF_047967505.1. Taxonomy (NCBI): domain Eukaryota; kingdom Viridiplantae; phylum Streptophyta; class Polypodiopsida; order Gleicheniales; family Dipteridaceae; genus Dipteris; species Dipteris shenzhenensis. The sequence continues at coordinate 23,784,403 of NC_141621.1, forward strand.
ACTGGAATTTGTAATACCAAGCCTACGCATAGTAGTTCAGGAACTCATGGGAGATCATGCATCACTGAAAGAAAGACTCTATCAATTAGAGAAGCATATAGAGACCAAATTAGTCGCCTACTAGACCATGACAACACAAAAACGCAAAAGGAAGGCATGGTTTGATAGAAATCTTAAAGCCAAAGACATCAAGGAAGGTGATTTGGTTTTGATATACATGCCAAAGTCCACAAGGGCAAACTCAAATATCTAGGTCAAGGATCTTATAGAGCCAAAAAAATGAATCCCATTGGAGCTATGCTACTAGAAACTCTTGATGGAGTCCAATTCACCACAATAATAAACGGGAGCCAACTGACATGCTACTACATCAACATGCAAGCCCTCCCCAACAATAATGAAATTTTGGGAGGCCTAAGTCTCCCATAGATAGGATTAGATTGTATTACAAGCACTCACTAGCATATGTATGTCTTTGCACATATAGGTAGTTTTAATCGATTTCAACCTAGGGCTAAGAGGTGATGACTGAGTCCTAGGTGCCCTATGATTTCCTTAGCAAATTAAGCATATAGGAGGAACACCCGCCTCCCTTGGCATGCATAGCGCACCCACATGTTTCGAGAACCACGAATAAGTTACATGAATAAAAGCCCCAAGAGATACTTGCTTTGGTCCACCACACGGCACCCTTATCACAAAAAGAGTAAAATGCATCAGCCACTCACAAAAGAAATAGGCGCTCTTAGCACATGGCAGTATATTGGCATTGTCAAACTGGGACCTAATTCATATGTGAAATGCCAAGGTAAAGATAGTCTATTAAGATGGGAAAAAGTCCTACAATGTCATTGACAAAACGGCAACACACCAAACATCCCAAACCTCAACCTCAACAACCCTCCTCAAATCACCAACTTGAAGAAGGACAAGGTCCAAAATCACCAACCCAAAGGACAGCATTGAAACGACCACGACTAGTGGTTTTGGACAATGATAGTGATGAGCAAATAAATGTAGCATGCCAAGGAGATATGCCATAGAACATGTGGACCCTAGAGTCAGAAGAAATTGAGGCAGAGCAATTGACTATGCAAGATGTAGGTGTAGAATAGCTTGATGCCCAAACCAACAAAGAGCTAGCACAACAGATGAAGCAACACAGCTTGTATGGCCACGAGTCTCAATGTTCACCATGTCAGCCGATGTATACCACTTCTTGCAGTCAAGGGATCTAGGAAATATTTTTAAGAATTCTTACCAACACCTGCTATGACAGAATACATTTGTCAATTCATAACATCATTAAAAGTAGAGAGTTGAAGAAGGATATGTACGACACAATAACATATAATGAAAAGCCCTTATAGATCTACCTCAGTAGATCCACTATGCAGGAAGCTTTCTCATTCCCAGAGGCACAAGAGTGCATGCAAATCTCATACGGTTAAAGCCTGATGCAATACTACTATATGAGTGCTTGATGGGAAGGCCCCCTCTTCGAGTAGTAGCCGGTCTCCTGCCCTTACTGCAACAATCACCATCAACTTCCCTGGGATATACCTCCCAAAAAAACCCTACATTAAAGCTGACAATGCCTACCAGAAGTGACAAAGATCTACCAGAGGAATATGTGGTCTAACTTTAATCTAACCTCCCCTATCTTAACACTCTCTTTTCTGATCTTCTCACATCCCTCCCTAAATCTAGTACCATCGTCCGTACCTTTCCAGAAATCCATGCTAACCCATATTCCTTCCCATGCCTCTCAACACTACCTCCTAATCCAGAAATCTAACTTCTATCATCCAGTAACACCTAACTTTTTTCCATCACTTGACAATTCTTCCCTTAAGGACTATCAAGTCGTTGCTAAATCCATTTACCTTGCTCTCCCTCCACTTTCCACTGCCATCCCTTCTTCTACCTTCTCAAATTCAATACTTTCTTCTACCTCGAGTTTGTCCCCTCTAACCTCTTCCTCTCCCCCAAGACCACATATTCCTCAGATCTCACTTGAGTTTTCAATGGAAGACACCATTAATGATTCCATCAATGAGCTTTACGAATTGGATTATCCAAATTGCACACCCATAGGAGCATTGCAACAAGATACAGATAGGATTCCCATGCCTGGTAATCCCATTGGTGATTTTTGGAAGCAATACCCAAATATGCAGTCAAGAGGAGGAAGGAACCTCTCTGGAATTTCAATGAGTATTTGCCAAGTGCAAATCACTATAAACATAAGCAACAAATTGAAGCCACCACTTGCTTGGCATAGACCAAAGCTGCTCAATGAAAAGTACCTCTTAATTCCTTGAGTACTCACAATCTCCAACTTCCTTTCAAATGCATCCCACATTTGATGTGGTACCCTGTCGCTACCGATGGGATGCCAAACATCATGATCCATATAGTATAGATGCTCCTCACAATTGGCCGCTAATTAATAGAAACTTTAAGATCAAATGGACAAGCCAAGAAACACTCATCAGAGACTCGAGGAAGTAATAGATCTTCCTGGAGCTCCTTGGCCATTTCTATGGCCTTTAGATGTGTGGCTTTGACCATATTTATGTCCGCCTTTTTCTTTTCTAGCAAGGCTTGGACCTTCTCTAGCTCTCATTCATGGTTGTCTCTCTACATGTGGGCCGTGTTGTGGTTGGAAGGATAGCTAGCTAGCATACTCCTAATTTTGAGCCAGGATGGTTTGTGTGGTTTGAGCCATTTCCTCCAATGCTTCCATGAAGACCTGTTCATTTTGGGGGGCCTCCTTGTTGTCTTCATCCAATCACGCATAGTTCTCTACATAAACATAGTCAATGGTCTAGGTGGATATTTATGTGGTTGTTGCTTGGATTCTACCCATGGCTTCTCTATTATGAGCCTGTTTGCCACTGCATATAGTGGGGACATTGCATGGCCCTCACTTGGATGGGGAGGCGAGCTTGGCCCGTTGGTTGCGAGAGAGATCTATCAAGGGGGTCTCCTCAGCAACTGGTTTCTTAACTACATGCACTCTTGGCATGAGCTATTTAGCTGCCTTTGTTACATTTTTGTGGTCTTTCTTTTTTGCCTCTGCTCCTGCCTATGATTATTGGAGTTGGCAGCGGCTGGTTTGGCCTTCCACCTTCTTCTTTGGGGATGGAGAGGGCTTTGTAGGGGTGGGCCGCATTGGTATCGAAGGTGACGGGAGGGAGCTATCCTCAGAGGCATCTCCAAAGTTAGTGATGGGCACTAGGTTTGGGGACAGATGATGGATAATCATCATAAAGAGCATGGGATTGCCGATCTTACACTGAGAATGGCTGCACATGTTCAATAGCTTCCCATAGAAATATTCTAGCCAGTTGGTCAAACGTGCCAACAAATTTGCTAATACCACATTTTGATAATCCATGTACGTGACTTGGGTGAGAAGAGTCATTGCCTTGGCGGCCTTGTCGATCCTCAGGTTCTCAATTAGATCGATGAGGATTCCACACCTGTGGATCTTCATGTAATAGTTGACCAACCCTAGGAGACAATCGTTCATTCTACAGAGTACTTCATAGGGCTTGGACACTACTAGGAGGCCAAACGTCGGTTGTATTGTGCTGGCTAAGAAGTGATAATGCTTCAAATTGTTTTCTGCATGTACCCAACCTATTGTCTTAGATGATCATTGAATTTATCATATGAATTTGTAACTTGCTTGAGGCTGAGGTAGGATGGGAGGTGGTCACAACGGAAAAGGGGAATTCTCTAAAGGGCACTCTTGAAGCTTTTCCAAGCTTTTATAATAGAAAACATAAGAGGTGAGGAGGCACATTTGAGATGCGGTGAAGGAAAGATCCACCTAGTACTACCTATCCAATCTCCATCCACAAAAGGAGTACAAGACTATATGCAATGAATAAAGAAAGCTTTCCATGGCTCTTGCCTAAGAATAAATCCCTTGACCACAACTTTGGAAAGACAAGCCTTTCACTACAAGTCTATGTCAACGATATCAAGAACCTCTTGATGCATGGGGAGAAACAAAGTTTCCCAAGCCACCCTGGCTATTGTATCTATTGTTGCACCATCTAGTTCACTCCATGGAAAGTTCCTCTATAGGCCTCTTGAGCTAAGTGATGCAATCCCTAGAAAGGAACCAACAAGGGTAAACAAACCACATCATGGCAAAAAAGACTTGGCTAACAACCACTACCTTAAAAAGGAGTTTCCTTTTGATGCTCTCCAACGCAGGAGCAAACTACTATGAAGAACAGATACCCATACCGACCTGGTATCCCAAATATTTGATGGAAACACCCCTTTGAGTCTACGTAAAACCAAAATCAGCCCTCCAATATGGAGTGTCCTCATTACTTATCCAAAATCCATTGATTTATTCCAATTCATGTGTACACCTACTATGGAACAAAATAAATACAAGGCTGACAGAATGCGTAAAATACACAATACAAAAAGTGGATAGAATGGGCGTGAAAGAGAAACACTGATATACGTGGTTCACCTATGTGGGCTACGTCCAAGGGGGAACATCCAATCCTATGTTTTCCTTATCCATCCAGGGAGAAGATATAAGGTACAAGCACTATATTCAATGCTCTCCTACTATGTGAGCCACACGCCTTTTTACAAAATTTTTAACACATAATTCATGCGTCAATTTTCATGTATTTTTGGCTTCAGTGGTGCTGCCCCCAAACCCCCACCAAGGGGGCCTAAATAGCTATTCTTGGCCCCCCTTCGAACCCCCCCAGTGACAGTAGTAGGGGGGGCATTTCCTCCCCTGCATCCCCCTTCATAGAGTGGGTATAAACACGCCTAGGTCCAAAGCATGGCTAGAATACAACCTCTGAAAAAAGATCAGGTTCCACATACAACACCTTCCATGTCTATGGGCAACTCCACCATGTTGAAGTCACCCCCAATGATCAATGAATCGACTATAGGGTCCCAATAAAGAAGTTCCTTCCAAAAAAGAAGATGATCGAGGGCATATAGGTTGAGAAGACCAAACTTATGCCTTCCAATCACAAGTAAAATATGACCTAGAGGGTGAAATGATTCCGTGTCCAACCACAAGAGGAAGAAAAGAATCTGAAGCTCAAATGCAAATTCCTCCTCTAGTTCCCAAAGCCAAAGATCCAAATGTATGACTAGAGAGGAGTTTACCTAAATTTGTGCAATCCTTAACATCTAGCTTGTGTTCTTTTACAAAAAGTATATCAATAAGATCACCACCACTAACACCTAGATGAAGCTCATTATGAACTAGATAGCTTTTGTAATTGTGAGGCACACCACCAAGACCTTGAACCTTCCAACTAACAATCCTCGTTAGCATATGAAGACGAGTGGCTTCTCCTATACATGAGATCTCCTACCATAATGTTGTAGCAGAGGGAAGTCCACTGGGAAAAACACTCCCATACCTGTGGAAGGTGACACTCTATCAATAAGAACACCAAGGGCCACATCACCAATCAAACAAGGCATAAAATCCTAAAATCCTCCTCACTAACATTAGCCAAATAAGAAAATGAGTTTTTTTGGACCAAGTATGGATTCAACATCCCCTGATTATGAGGCTACAGCCACACTCTTCCACAATCAAGAAATGAGGACTGAAGAGTTGATGTGGAAGGGATCTACTGATATGAAAGGATAGGGTCTAAAATAGGAAGTGAAGGAGGATCACATCCCTAGCCTCAACCCCAACTGGGTCATGAGAAGTAGAAGATGTAGCTTAAGGTAAGCCAAGCATCACTATCTATGACAAGAACGTGAATATCTGCTACAATCAAAGTTGAGCCAAGGCAAGAGAAGGGGTCACCTGATCATCCTAAGGTGTACAAGGAACTCTAACTAGAACCCCACATGTAAATTGAAGGCGGATGCACAAAATGTGGAGGGCGTGTAGTTGATAGTAGAGGAGCACTCGATCGAGGTCGAGGAGGAGCTACACCAAAAGGCTTTTTAGGCCTCTTCTTCTTCCTTGGGCAACCACTAGCAAAATGCCAATATGTTCTACAAATGCTACACTAGTTTTGTCTACCTATGATCTTAGCTCTATGCAAAATAGAGAACCATTGGGGTGTTGGTGCATGATGTGGTCATCTAGACTGTTAGGGCAAAAAATGAGGACCCTAACTCTAGGAACCCCATGGAACTTGAGCACCTTTGTCATACAAGAAGGTAAACCAAGAAGAAAGGGTATTTGAGTAACCAATCCAAAGGTAGCTCCAACTGTGGCAAGGAGGCAATGATAAACTTGAGGCATACCTAGGAATGTGATGAAGAGAGAAGTTGTCTGCTTGTCCTCCTCTAGAGGGTCAAAATTAGGGAGAAGGCTTTAAGGAAAGTAGTCTTGGAACTGAGCACTAAGGGATTGGCTTTGAGTACTATCTCATAGCTCCAGGAGTGTGAAAGGACGCTTGAAAGAAACCTCATCCCAAAAGTCAAATATCAATAAGGTGATGAGTGACATTCAAGCATCCAATCCCTAGCTTGCAATCTAGAATTGTGGGACCCATGAATATGAACAAAGAGTGTTGTTGAGCTCTCAAGCTCTACATCCATTTTGAATTGTAGCAGCTCATCTTTTGAAAAGGTGATGGTTCTCATGACTGGTGGAAGTGGTAGAGGATTGTTTGAATGACGATCCATTCGACAATCAAGGGTGACAAGCCATTTTGGAGAAGCAGCACTTCCTAGATCAAAGTACTTTTTTGTAGCAGCCAAATCCTCCTAGAGCTAAAATTATTTTTTGGGAGTAACCAAAGCTTGGAGATGAATTTCATTTTTAAGAGCAGCTTGACTGGGGCGGATGAAGGAGGGAGTAGAGAGGGAGGATTAGAGATAAGTTAGAGGTACAAATTGTTGTAGACTAGGGGGGGAGGGAGAGAGAGGCTAAGGGGGCGGAGGGAGAGGGAGAGAGAGGCTGAGGGGAGGGGGGGAGAGGGAGAGAGAGGTTGAAAGGGGGAGGTAGAGGCTAAGGGGATCAAGGAGTGACGAAGAGGTAGCTGCATTTCTCTAGGGAATGAATTTGAAATGTGCGGCAAACCAAGTTTCTCAACCAAAGGTGAACCAAATTTCTCTACCCTCCCTTGTCATTACTACATTCCTCCATCTCCCACATTTTCCCCTTTCTTCTCTCTCACTTTTTTGCACCCTTTCACCTCTTCCTCTCTGGAACCTACATTTGAACCTCTCCTTGCTTTTGAGTCAGAAACTTCTTTCTTTGTTCCTCCTGACCTTTGGGTGGAATTTCCTATCATAATCTCACCATTCATATTTGTTGTGACTCATGCGCTCCCTCCCATTGAATCTTCATTCTTTCAAAAAAAAATTGATAATTTCTAAGAAGAATGTGACCCGCTTGCTTTTTAAGTATATCTTCTGCATAATATTACAATTTCTTTCCTCATCTATGTTTCCCTCTTCATTTCAAAGTGTTTTTATCAAGATTCACAAGATCTTTGATGCTATTCCTCTGAGTTTGTCACATAATCAATGTGACTATAGAGAATAATAACTTAGCATGCCTCTATCTTGGGGGAATACTTAAACAAGATTCTTTGAAAGAAGATGGAAAGAAGAATGATCTTTCATCTCAGACTTACTGGAGCATGAAAATTTATTCTCTTTAATCTTATCTTTCAACTTCATAGATATTTGCACGGCTTTCATGCTTCTTAGTTCGGTAAAAGTATTCATTTTCATTGCATTTTGACATATTGTGTAGATTTTGCCTATCTACAAGCTTGCTTCATGGAGATTGAGGTACTATAGTCTTTCCACTAGTAATATATATGCAAAACAAGGAGATTTGGAGCGAATCCTCACTTTTGATGTCTATTTTATACAAACATTAGTACAATATCTTTTCAGTTTGAGTTAGAATTTTAAAAAATATATTCCCTTATTTTCTACTACTTGATATGAAGTTTTATTGCAATTACTACGGCATTTTGGCCCATTGGGAACATGAATGCATGAACAAACAACGGGATATTGCAAATGGGTAGTGGAATCACAAAGAGAAATCAAGAACACCACGATCATCCAAAAAAAATGCAATTGGAGAAACTCCAAAGCATTTGGACAACGAAGAAAGTATTCGGTGGTTTGACTCAAGTGCAAGAATGAACAAGAACGGTTTTAATGCAAACTAAAAAAATCTCTTTATGGGTTGAAATAAGCACCATGTGCTTGGAATACAAAGATTCAAAATCATTTTCTTGCTATGGTATTGCAACCATCAGACTCAAGTCTATCACTTTACATAAAAGTATGACAAAAGGCATTGTTCTCACTGTAAGAATTTGGACAATGAAGAAACTATTTGGTAGTTTGACTCAACTGCAAGCATGAACAAGAATGGTTTTAATGCAAACTACAAAAATCTCTTTATGGGTTGATACAAGCACCATGTGCTTGGAAAACAAAGATTCAAAATCATTTTCTTGAAGAGATTCAAAATCATTTTCTTGTAATGGTATTGCAATCATCGTCACTTTACATAAAAGTATGACAAAAGTCATTGTTCTTACTGTACTTTTATTGAAAGGATATGTAAGATAGAGAAGAAGATTGGTAGGATGGCTAGTGCAAGCGTCAAAGTTCTATGTTACTAAGTTTTCAATGCAATTGAATCATTTTATCCCTTGGCTTTGGGATCATAGAGATGATCTAAGAGGTTGTGCAAGCAAAGGGGAGAAGAAAATAAAATGTACGCTTGGAGCTAAAACTAAAAATCTTTTATTTGCATAATTGTGGAGAAATGTAAAATAAGACCAAGAGATATGAAGAGGCAAAATAGAAAATGAGAAGATGAAAAGAATTAGGATTGCTTTCACAAGAAGTAATGGGAGGTGACCTTATCCAAAAATTGTTTGCAATGCCCCCAAATGGATGGAAGGTTCTCTCATGGCAGGAGACTGTGATAGATTGCGAAAGAGAATTTGCATGGGGTTATGATCTTAAGGTATACAAGCATATAACTTATTTCACATTCATATTCATTTTTTAGATTACTAACATGTGTTTGGAATTAGTGAATTACTGAGTCTTTAGTATTAATCATTCAATGGAATAATCACTTTCGAGTGGAGATGATCGAGCTGCAGAGTCATGAGGCATCTTCTGTTGGCATACACAATGTGACGGTTGTAAACACAAGGACCTAGAATTTGATAGGCTCTCCATGCAACACATTTGACCGTGGAGTCATGGAAAGCTTTTCACAAGACAATTGAGGGATACAAACTTCATCTTAGGTGAGTAATGATTATGTCGAAACCATACAAGACACTATCCAAGAGGACTTTTAGAGATTTCCATACAAGACATTGTGTTGAAATAATACAAGGTACAAATTTTTCTATTGATCAAAGGCAAAGCAAAAGACAAGTCTGCAACAATTGACACAAGGTAGTTTGAAGATTTTAACAATGATGTATTCTTCTAGTCAACATCAAATTTGATGTGCAGCATACTTTATGCAACATGAAGATGAGTAGTATTAAACTTACACGCATCATTTACAAGAACAAAGCTTATCCCAAATGAATATTTTAATCATGTTTTTTCATTTCTAAACTTTTAGCAACAGTTAGAGTCACTCAAGTGACTTCATCATATTTAAAAGTATCAATGAACAAACTTGCTTTCAGTAAGCACATAAACTTTACAGGTTAAAGGACTACAATGACGCCGCATCAATTAATTTTTGGATCAAGAAGGCAAAATATCATCTTCATGAAGATGTTCCTCATAAGTAAGGAAGATAGTTATGTTAGCCAACTCTAGGTGAATTCTCTGACTCTCAAAAGATTTTGTATAATTAATACATATATGTGGAAGTAAGCTTTCTATTAGAGAAGCAACCACTCAAAATATCTTTCCTAGGGTAAGCCTCTACCTCTATGAAATTGAGAAATACACATATGAAGTTGGTCAAGAGAAAGCACAATGGCATTGTAAAGAATATCGGAGTCAATAGTTGGGAATCATGGATGCACCCACGGCTGTGACGTTTTGTGCACACTCTGGTAGGTGGCGAATGTGGTTGGCCAAACAACGGTTGGTGGGCGGGATGTGTGAATGGAGCCGCGGCGGCTAGGAGACATTGATCACGTAACACTTTCCAGCTAGAAGATGGTTGAAGCAGGTGCCTCATCATTTGGACCTGGCCTCATTGGTGATGATGAGGCATCATCATGGATGATGAGTCATCACTCATCACAATGGCCTTTACACCATGCAAGCTCATTTCAAATATGTCACAAGGGCCAATCGAATTCATGCACTTGAAAATCTCGATTTAGAACATTTGGCAACAACGTCCTGCAACAAGTGACATGGACAGACATGTCATGGCCTTATTTAGGGAGATTGCTTTTGGCTTGGTATCCTCACCCACCCCTTGGCGCTCTGTGCATTATTAATCATAATCTAGTAGGTGATTCTGGCGTCAATCGTCTAGCAACGAGTGACATGGATAGACACCTTATAGCCTTGTTTAGGGAGATTGCTTTTGACTAGGCACCCTCGCCCACCCCGCGATGCTATCTACAAGACCAATAATAGTCCAATAGGTGGTGCGTGAGGTTGGCTAGACATTGGATGTGTGAATGTAGCAACGGTTGGTGAACATTGGGCTGCCAAGGGGCTGCCTCTGCATTTCAACCCCACAAAATGTGTGTTGATGTGTCGTCATCATCACAATGAGTCATCACTCATCACGGTGGCCTTTGAATCAGTCGAGCAAAATTTGCTCATTTCCTGTTAATTTTACTTGCTGTCTCTTTCATTTTGTGTAGAGTTGCAACTTTCTTCACAGTAGGAGCTATGGCAAAGCACAAATTTGGGTTCGAGGGCTTTGGAATTAGTCGCCTTGCCACTTTCAAGCCCCTCATCGAATCTCCCTCCCCTCCTTGTTGTGCTCATAACAATCATGAGGATCACAACCTCGACAACATCGAGTATGACGATAAGGACTCCCACCCCGGCTCCAACACCGGATTCTAATTTGTAAGACTAGCTTGTGCAATGCAATTCAAAGGATTGCAGATAGCCATGATATTTTCCATCACAATTGTTTCCATGGTAGCAAGCCTCCTGCTTTCCATGTTCTCCATGTGATTCTACTTGTTTTGCCTCCCTCTCATTGCGATCAGCCTCTCGCTTCTCCCTTGAAGCCTCCATAAGGCAAACCTATGTGCTTTCTCAATGACGTCCTTCTTGAACACAATAGCCAAACTCTTATCTATGTCAACCTCTTGACAAACACCGAGCCCTCTTCCTAGGGATCGTGGTTCATGAATCATCCATGCTAGACTCTCTGCCGAGGCATGCTTTGAAGGTGCTGTGAAGAAGAGGCAACCATTCAGACCATAGACTACAATGGTTCTTGGATTTACTTGACAACCCAACTTGAAGGGATCAACCATTTTGCAGCACACTTGACATGAAAAGTGCTCAGTTGGAAGTCCATGGTCAGTCTTCTCCTCTTTGACCATGTCAAAAAACATAGAAGCCTCTGACTCGTGTCGCCTCTTGACGTTGTATATCTTGTTCTAGAGCCTTGATAGATTTACCCACTTGTCCTTGCACTATTGGGAGGCCTGCATCATGTTTTCGATCGTGCACATCTCCGAAGTCTTTGCACCTGGATGCATACATGCACCCCTTCCTCTTGCTTTCTACCAGAACCACATCTTCTACATTCTTTTTCTTCATCCTTGCAGTGTCAGAGTTGCTGTCAGTAGGTGTGGTTCTCTTCATGGCACCCTTCTTGGATCACTTGGTGGAAGTCTTGTTCGCAGGAGTAGAGGCAGCACTATCATGTTGCCTTTGGTTAGCCAAGATAGGCAGCTGTTTTGACGGGACGAAATCACACAATTGACTAGAGTTGGTATAACATTGAGGAGGCACGAACTCTACACTGACTCCCCATTCATGTTGTCATGGAGACTCAGATCTTGACGAGGTCAACCAAGAAAGGAAGGAGTTAGCCAGGCGGAAGTTGAGCGGGGCTCTTCAATTGTTGTCTCGCCGATGAGTGGGTTGATAAAGGTCGCCTACTCCTACCTTCGTGCACCACCCAGCTTCATTCTGTCACAGAGTGGGAGAAGAGAGTGGTGCCCCTAGCCACTGCTTGGACTAAGAATCTGTTTAAGTGGGTCCCATATTTGCAAGGCGGGCTAGCCAATCCATGCATGGGGACTTGAATGCCGATAGGGATCGTCGAACTCATGGCAAGAGCAATGCATGGGGACTTGGCTTGAAGCGGGCGCCTCTGCATTTAAACTAGACCTCAGGGGGGATGATGTGTTGTCATCGTCACAAATGGGTGACGAGTCAGCGCTCATCGTCACGGTGGTCTTCCTCAAAATGAGAGGTTTCCATTGGCACCTCGAGCTTCATCGTGAGAGTTGTAGCTACAATAGAGCCCATTGTTCGCGTTTGCAGGAGAATGGCGAAGTAGGCAAGGCATGTAGACGGATGCCTGTCCATGCTCCTAGCGCCAAGACGAATGGCTTATATGCTAGTCGAGCCTTACGCGGGAATGAGCTCTGATTGTTTCCCGCAACAGAAGAGGGTTGCCCAAGGAGGAAGCTTTTGTTAGCATTGCCCCACTAGGGCAGGCGATAGCAACGATAAAACTTGCCTTGTAAGATGCTCGTCCAAAGCGGACGTGCTAATAGTGAATTTTACTATGGGAATGCAGACTTTCCAAACAAGGTGAATGATCAAAATCATTCATGAGGCATGCCCAGGTCCAAAATAGAAAGAAGAGAAAACTAGGGAGGAAATGGTGGAGATCACATGCCCCCAATAGAAAGAAGAGAAAAACAGGAGAAAATGGTGGAGATCAACCAATCACAAAATTTGATTTTTTAAAAGCCAAAAAAGTACTTTTCTCTTCTAAAGAAATCGTCGTTGCTATAGCCTACCCCCCAGGACAGGCCAAAAACAGGTGTAGCTGCTGTGCAACTCATAGTCACTTTGAGACCATTCCTGCACAACTCGCAATCACTATTCAAGAGGGCAGTGCGCGCGGCACGCGGTGCCGCTTGTTCGGATTGGTGATGATGATGTGTCATGATGATGTCATCATGGGTGATGAGTCAGCAGTCATCACGGTGGCCTTTACACCAGGCAAGGAAACTTGCTCATTTTCGAGTTGATTGTACGTCGTGCATCGTCTCTTTCGTTTTTGCAAAGTGCAGAGGTGCACCTTTCTTCACAGCACAAGCTATGGCGAAGCGCAAATTTGGGTTCGAGGGCTTTGGAATCAGTCGCCCCGCCACCTTCAATTTCGAGCCTGCTCAAGCCCCTCGCCGCATCTCCCTCCCCTCCCCTCCCCGCCGTGCTCACGACAACCATGAGGATCACGACCTCGACAACATCGAGTATGACGACGACGAGTCCCACTCCTCCAGAATCGATCGCTCCCAGGCCGGATTGGATCGACCCGACAGTCCCAATTCGCCCCCCCCCGAGGAAGAAATCGACCCTTTGGATGCTTTCATGGAAGGTATCCACGAGGAGGTGAAGAACGCTCCTGCAAACCCTAAACCCAGAGTGGAGAGCCTGGAAGACGAAGAGGACGACCCCATGGAGAGCTTCTTGAATGCGCGCAGGGACGCGGGTTTGTCGCTGGCTGCAGAAGCGTTGCACGCAGGTTATGATTCCGATGAGGAGGTTTATGCAGCTGCCAAAGCTGTGGATGCGGGGCTTGTTGAGTATGACTCAGATGACAATCCTATCATCACAGTTGATCGAAAGAAGATCGAGCCCCTTCCACCTTTGGACCATAGCGACATAGACTATGAACCGTTTACTAAAGATTTCTACGATGAGAAGCCTTCTATCTCAGGTACATTATCGGTCAGTACGGAACCGGGAAATTGTCTGTCTAAAGCATTGCGGTTAATTACCAATCTCCTAAAATAGGTGATCAGAAATGAGTAGTGATTATAGTGTCATTATTCTCCTTGTAAGCCCCGTAGATGCAGCAGAGTTATATGTCAAGCTTTCTCGCTTTCATTTAATTTTATTCAGTGTAGAGCCGTTACAATTTTGACTTTGCTGATTTATGAGCAGGCATGAGCCAGGAAGAAGTGTCCGCTTATCGACAATCATTGGCAATCAAAGTATCTGGATTTGATGTTCCTCGACCAGTTCGAGAATTCGAAGATCTAGGGTTTGATGCTGTGCTTATGAACGCCATCTCAAAGCAGGGCTACGAAAAGCCTACCCCTATTCAGTGTCAGGCATTGCCTGTTGTACTAAGTGGTAGGGACATGATTGGCATTGCTAAGACTGGGTCAGGCAAAACGGCCGCCTTTGTTTTGCCTATGATTGTCCACACTTTGGATCAGGAAGAACTCGATAAAGGTGAAGGTCCTATAGGTGTCATTTGTGTGCCTACGAGAGAGTTGGCCCAGCAGATATACACAGAGACAAAAAAGTTTGCAAAATCTCATTCTATCAGGGTTTCAGGTATATATGGAGGAATGTCAAAGTTTGAGCAATTTAAGGAGTTGAAAGCTGGATGTGAGATTGTCATAGCCACTCCAGGACGTCTGATAGATATGATAAAAATGAAGGCTTTAACAATGCTCAGAGCAACGTATCTTGTTCTGGATGAGGCTGATCGTATGTTTGACCTCGGATTTGAGCCTCAAATTCGGTCAATTGTTGGTCAGATCAGGCCTGATCGACAAACTCTTCTCTTCTCGGCTACAATGCCCAAGAGAGTAGAACGACTGGCAAGGGAAATTTTATCAGATCCTGTTAGAATAACTGTTGGGGAGGTGGGAAGCGCCAATGAAGACATAACCCAAGTTATTGCAGTGATGCCTTCTGATGATGAAAAGTTTCCTTGGCTTCTGAATAGGCTTCCAGCGATGGTGGATGAAGGCGATGTCCTGGTGTTTGCATCTACAAAGCTTAAAGTGGAAGAGCTTGAGAATCGATTAAGTGAAAAGGGATTTAAGGTTGCTGCCTTGCATGGAGATAAGGATCAAGCATCACGGATGGAGGTCCTGCAGAAGTTCAAATCTGGGGTCTATCATGTCTTGGTTGCAACTGATGTTGCAGCTCGGGGTCTGGATATAAAATCAATCAAGGCAGTGGTTAACTTTGATATTGCGAAGGACATGGACAGTCACGTGCATCGAATAGGACGAACAGGACGGGCAGGCGATAAAGAGGGGGTGGCTCATACCCTTATAACCCAGAAGGAGGCACGGTTTGCTGGAGAGCTTGTAAATAGTCTCATTGCAGCTGGTCAGAGTGTACCCTTAGAGCTGATGGACCTGGCCATGAAGGTGGGATTCTCTGATGATTTAAATCCTCCAGTTTCTAACTGTTGAAAAATCCAGTTTGTCTTTGTTGTTTCTAAGGCTTTTAAGCCCTCCAGTTTAATGTCTTTGTTGTGTCGGAGCCATTAGTCCAATCTCTGCCATCAAGCTCCTGTTTTGTTTGTTGCCCGCAAGTTTCTGAAAGTGAAAGATAAAAAGATTGCCATTTTAGAACAATCTTTGGTCCCCACCGCGCCCTGCCAATCCACCTCTGCCCCTCGCCCCTTCCACTGCAAAAATGGGGAAAAAACAACAGCTGTAAATGTTCTAATTGCAGCTAGCTGCTAGTCAGATGGTTCTGTTGGAGCTTATGGACCATTCCACAAAGATCGAGGTCTGGTTTCTGTCTATTCTTTCGACGAAAATCTGTAAGGGAGGGGATGTATGAATTCTCTGATATTTTTAAATCCTCAGATTCTGGGTTGTGAGTGAAGATTTTGGTCTTTAGCATTAGGTCAACCTCCACCTTGCTCTCCCAGGAAAGTCTCAGATCAAATCTCTGCTCTCTCTCTTTCCTTTCTTTTTTTAAACCTGTTCTCTAAACTCAGAAATTTGCAAACAGAAGTAGTAGTACATTGTTTTTGCAAAGTTGGAGTCTATATCATGGCGAATTCTGCCCTCTGTTTCTTCTGTCTCTGAGGAGTATTAGAAAACATATCAATATATATCTAGGTGAATCCAGGAACATGCCTAGACTCATCCTTTGAAAACACAACAAATAGTACAGTTTCAATCTCGTGATAGTCACTCACAGGTTGAAAACCGTAACTCTATCATGTATAGCAGGGACTAGCTACTACGACATCCCCACTGACGTGGGTGTAGACCAATGTATAAACAAATGCTCTCATATCCACACGCCCATGCACACTTGAGTGTTCATTTATACAAAAGTCTTTGTACTGAGTTTCTGTCAGCACTCTGGAGGTGAAGGGCAGACTCAGCCGTGACAAATGCTAGTACTATAGGAGAAGGCTAATCAAGTAGTTGTCCAATCCTGTTCATTCAAACCACAACTGCTTGTGAAGACTATAGAATTTCATTTTAGTCTCTACCAAATGAGCATTTCTAAGCAAAAGATGTTTAGAAGCGAAAGCAAAAGATCCGCATTAAGTACAGATTTGTGTTAATTATCTGGATGTTGCTCATTGTTTGCCTCATTGAAGCTTATTGTATGCACTTTCATGAACTTTCAGCTCTACATTCTGGGAGGATGAGTTCAGGATTAAATTTTAACTTTTTTAGTGTCATGCTGCATGCATCTCATGCAAGCATGCATCCGGTCAATGTTTCATTGGATGGTGTTAGAATTCAGTTGCTATTCGGTTATCAGTTTATATTCCTATTTTGACATAATATATGTGATCAGCACATCATACACATCAGCGTATGTGCTCATTTTAATTTTAAAGGGTTTGGGCACTTTATGCTCTCTCTGCTCCAATCATTTTAAAGCTGTACTTATTGGCTCCAGCTCACATGAGGGCATTGAAAAGTCACCAGTCTCATTGTGCTTATGTACTCTTCAGTACTCATGCTGTTTGCTGCAGAGTTTTTTTGGGGGACTTTCACTTCCATCCTATTCTATCGTCATGTTTGCTTTGCATATCATTGTTTTCTGCTATTTTGCTTCCATTCTCTTGTTTGATGCTCCTTTGTGCTTTTTCATCTTCTGTTAGAGATTAACTATGAATGGGCCTTGCTTGCTTGGCCAAGTAAGAGATTACTAGTCCACAATGTCATGTACTGTTATGGATCCTACACCATGTGTGGGCCCAAGATAAAATCAATGCTCCGATGTGAAGATAGACATTGAAATATGGAAACCAAAACTTAAATATAAAAGTCCAAAGACAGGACCAACGATGAGTACAAAACAACCTATACCATGTGGACAGCGGGATGCTGCTCCACTGGTGCTAGATATGGTGTTGCCCAACCTTCTCTCTCCTCCTGCTGCATGTCTTTCAAATGAGGTCTTCTGTGGCTTAGGGAGAAGCCCCAAATGCCTTTGTCAGATCTTGCTAGATCTGAGATCATAAGGTGTTGCCCAACTCTCTCTCTCCTCCTGCTGCATGTCTCTCAAACGAGGTCTTTTGTGGCTTGGAGGAGGAGCCCCAAATGCCTTTGTCAGATCCCGTTCTGTAACCTCAGTGTTCTACACAATGATTGAGCTCTACACAAGTGTTAAGGGCTTCTTCTGCTTGGTCGTGCCTCTGCTGATCCCTGTTACTGTCTTTATCTGACTCTCTAGCGCCTAGGAGTGAACTTATATAGGCTGGAACTGCTGCAATGATTTTGTGCTTGCAGCTTTACTATTTGTGGCTTGTTTGCACCCCACAGTGGCTGCCAAATGATCTTCTAAATTGTATCTTTTGTCCCATGCGAGCAGTTTTTTTGGGCTATTCAAAAGCACCTTGTAATAGTGGATTTTGCTTTTCGGGATTAAAAGCATATAATGCTTTTGATAGCGCTCATCCACTCTTCAAAACTCCTCTCCATGGCCACCCTGGTCCCTCCCCTCCGTTTGTGCGTCTATACGATTCCTTGCAGCTTCCTCTCATTCTTTTGCTGCCTTGGCCGATTAGTTTTCTCCTGTACGATTCTTGGTCCCCGTGCTATCCTCCCTTTCCTCTACCATTCCCTGCAGTCATTGTCTTCTTTTGAACGATCTCCCTTCCTTGTATACGTGGTGGAACATGGTGGACAGAATTTAAGCAGCTTGCAGCTTTCAGCTTAATTTTTCACCAGTGTTTGGCGACGGAGAGCCACCACATTAACAAGACTCCTTCGTTGGATTACTGTCTTGTGGAATTGGAGGATGAAATCACGTCAAAACTCATTCCACGAAGACCGGAAGCTGTCCTTCAAGAGATGGAGAATCTCTTGGATATTATAAGACTCCACATAATCAAAAGTATGTGACTAAAGGATCATACTGTGCCAAGTGTCGCGAATGTGTCTTAGAAGCATTGTGTCAACACCATGTTCTTTACAAGCATGAGAGATCTCGAACTTGATCTCTAGGCATTCGGCCTTTCCTTATACTCATCCAAATTTACCAACTAATACGACCCTAGCACTCCTGAGAATCCGGACGTGCAAACAAGCACAAAGAAACAACCATAGAACAATGATGATGGATGCATGTATGCTCACCACCCAACCATGACATCTAGGACTAGGATGTCCCCTTTGAGCCACAAGCTGAGCTGCTGGCACACTAGAACGGCTCCCAACTAGATTCCTACGAGCTTGGCATCCCATACCACTAGGTGGCGCCCTCAAGGGCCCTAGATCTACTACTGGGTCTTGGGCTACGCTAGAAACCAGGTACGTGTTTGCAACACGATCTAGGATCTAGACTAGTAAGGAAGAGCTAAGCTTGCTCTGCCTTGCATGATTGGAAATTGAACCCCTGGGCTTCTTATATAGGGTCGAGCCCAGTGCTGCTAGAAAAAGCAGAGACCCTAACTCATCCGTGCCCTTGCAACTCAACCTGAGAATCGCCTGCCTAGCCCCAAGCCTCCCCAGGTTTCTTGAGCTAGTCCTGTGTGCCTAAAGCACACGTCAGATACGGTCCATGCAAATGACATACTCCCTTTCCATTAAGAAGTTCATAAGAAAGTCCAGAAACTTTCTCTCAAGGTTAGTCAATGTCTCCCATGTAGAATCCTCCACGACATGATCCTCCCACTTAATCTTGTATTTAGTGATTGTCCTATTTCTAACTTGACGTTCACAAAATCCAAGAATTCTTTCAGGTTCGTGCGGTATAAAGGTCAAATCCTCAACGTGTATAAGTTCTCTTATGCTTGCGATAAGGTGATAGAAATGGACCAACTGAGGGTATGTAGAGCGGAAGATTGATAGAATAGCCCAAGAGCTCACATAGTGTGTGGTGTGGGTGGAATCACAAACTTCTTTACTTAATGTGCTTCACATAGATGTGTTGTGTAGACTAGCAAACATGTAGGCTATGGCAAGCAATGGAGGTGAGAAGAGAAAAAATGAGATGTTGTAATGAATTGCTGCAAAACTGAGAGTGGAGGCTCAAGAGAGAGCCAACATAACAAAACCCTAGGGCTAAATGCCCTAACGAGACTAAGTGTCCTAAGTGTCCTAAGTAGTACATGTACTAATTGTACCAGCTGACCTGACTAATTGTAACTAGGCTTACAAGGCACATATCAAGGAATTAGTGGCACCTATGGATAGCCCATAGAATGGCCTACAAACCCCCCTCCATGGTATGGGCTGAAGTATCCTAGACATGGCTCAAGATACTTGAATATCTAATGTCATGGTTACACATGTTCATCCTATAGGGATATAGCAACCTATGACTGTACAGAGTACAACAGATCAAGTCACAAAAGATACTAAGCTCAAAGCTTGCCAAAAACCTGCAAACTTAGGTCGAGGTAGAGCCTTCGTAATAAGATCTGCTAAGTTGTCTTTAGTGGGAACATAAGACAACTGAATATCACTTGCTCAGAATCTCTCTGACATAGTGATAATGAACCTCAATATGCTTTGTGCGAGCATGGAAAACTGGATTCCATGCAAAAGACAAAGCACTCTGACTATCAGTGAAGATGTCGTAGCCTGTAGGAGCAATCTGACATGCATAAAGATCTGCAAGTATCTTCTGGAGCCAAACACACTCCATTGTAGCTGTAAAAGCTGCTATATACTTAGCTTCATAGCTAGAAGTAGCAACTGTACTTTGCTTCATCATGAAGTACCAAGCATGAAACAGTTGCTACTATGTGACACACGGGTGTCCGAACAGCCAGCCCAATCACTATCAGTGAATCCATGCGTAACAAGTGAAGAATCAGCCTCATAAAGGAGGCCCAAATGCTGAGTGCCTTTGAGATGCCTGAAGACAGGTTTCACGGCATGCCAATGGTGCGTAGAAGGGTTGTGCATATATCTGCTCAACTGTGAGTGACACATCCCAGCACTCTTGAAACCCCTGATCTGCAAAACAACCACACACAACATCAGAACTGAGCAGGCTGCTCACCACCCAACCGTGACATCTACGGGATGTGATCCCGAATCAGAAGATGTCCCCTCCGAGCCACGAGCTGAGCTACTGGCACGAACTCCCAATCAGATCCAAACCAGCCTGGTGTCCCATACCACCAGGTGGCGCTGTGAAGCCTTGGATCTATCACTGGGCCTTGGGCTACGCTAAGATGCAGGCGCGCGTCCGCGACTCAATCCAAGATCAGACCTGGCACCTGGGAACGAGACTTGCTCCCAACTGCACACTGAGAACTGAACCCCCTGGGCCTCTTTTATAGACTCGGGCCCCGGTGCCAAAAATAGCGAAGACCTATAAATAGTTCGTACCCTTGCCACTCAACCCGAGAATCAAGCCTGCCTAGCTCTAAGCCTCCCCAGGCTAACCTGAGCTAGTTCCGTGTACCTAGTACACGTCAGATACCAATCCGTGCACATGACATACTCCCCCTCCTCTAAGAACTCACTCCTGAGTTCGCTAAGAAATCCGGAAATGTTCTTTGGAGGTTTTGTAATGTCTCCCATGTTGCATCCTCCTCAACACGATCCTTCCACTTAATCTTGTATTCCGTGATAGTACGATTTCGAATCTGTCTCTCACGAAATTCAAGAATAGATTCAGGTTCGTGAGGAATAAAAGTTAAATCTGTAACTTCTATAATCTCATGAGGAGAAACAAGTTGATCATCTGCACCCAATACTTCTTTCAGTCTACTGACATGAAAGATTGGATGTACTTTAACATCAGGAGGCAATTCTAGTCGATATGCAACTGGTCCAATTCTTTTAATGACCTTGAATGGGCCACAGTATCTGGGGGATAATTTCGGAACCAAACCAGTACTTAGGCTCTTGGATTCCTTAGGAATTCTCAAATATACCATCGTTCCTTCAGAGAACTCTCTGGGTGAACGATGTCTATTAGCATAAAATCTGTCCCGATCTTGGGCACTTCTAATAGACTCCTTGGCAAACTGCAACATTTCCTGCATATCTAGCAAGAAGTTCTTAGCAGCATCATTTTGAATCCCTTTTAATCCTACCATAACTGGTGACTTAGGTTGAAACCCGTACATAAGCATAAAAGGACTATAACCTGTACTAGAATGCTTTGCACTGTTGTAAGCAAATTCAATCATAGGTAGATAATCTTCCCATGAAGACTGTCTCTTAGATACATATGCCCGAAGCATGTCTTCAACCAACTGGTTGACCTTCTCTGTACTGCCATCGGATTGTGCATGATCCGAGGAACTCATACTTAGAGTAGTTTCTAACTTCTAAAAAACAAGTGTCCAAATGTTACTTGTAAACTTTGAGTCCCTGTCACTGACTATGGCAAACCATACAGCTTGAACAAGTGGTCCACAAACTCGTGAGCCAACTGAACAGCTGAAATAGTTGTTCTAGTAGGTAAGAACCTAGCCATTTTTGTCAAACGGTCGACTATGACCCAAATAGAGTCATGACCCTTGCGCGTTCGAGGCAAACCAGTAATAAAATCCATGGAAATACTTTCCCATTTATTACCTGGAATCTGTAAAGGCTGTAATAAGCCCGCGCTCCTAAGGCGTTCAGCCTTAGTAACCTGACAAACCCGGCAACCTACTACATAGTTCTCTATAAATGCACGCATCTTAGGCCAATAAAAGGTATGCTTCACAAGAGACAGAGTCCTATGTATACCTGGATGTCCCGCACTAGGAGCATCATGACACTCCCAGAACATCAGGCACACAAATCTTTTCATTCCGGAACAGCAAGCCGTTCCTAATCATCCACTGACCTCCTGCCGCCTGTATCCTAGGTGGCACAATCCCTGAGTCCTGGTCAACCATGGAGCTCCCATCCTGGACTCTCTGCCAATAAGAACTGAAATGACTATCAGTTGCGTATAGCCCTCTCAAGGATTGAAATAGGTCTGAGGATATTGCCGTAAATGACAAAGCATTTACAAACTTAACTCGACTTAAGGCATCCGCCACACTATTCAACGAACCCTTACGATAACGTATTTCGAAATCAAAATCCTGCATTAGCTCTGCCCATCTAGCTTTCCTTCCTCTCAATTCTGAGCCATCACACACATACTTAATTGACTGGTGATCAGTCAATACAAGGAACTTTGAACCATACAAGTAGTGTCTCCAAACCTTGAGAGCATACACTACAGCATAAAGTTCCTTCTCAAGTGTGGGCCAACGATACTGAGTGTCGTCTAGCTTCTTACTCTCGAAAGCTACAGGTCTGCCCTCTTGGAATAGAGCTGCCCCAATCGCATAATCACTCGCATCGGCCTCCAAAACATAAGGCCGGGTAGGATCGGGTAATGCAAGAACGGGTGCTTCCTTGATAGAAAACTTCAAGGTTTCAAAAGCCTTGTTCATTGCATCATTCCAAGAGATCGGCTGGGTAGACCTGCGTCCACGACCTTTCAATATGTTGGTCAAGGGTGCCGTGATATGTGAATAATCACGCACTGACTTCCGAAGAAATACCGTAAATCCTAGGAAAGAACGAAGTTGTTTCACAGTCTGAGGGATAGGCCATTCTAAAACCTTCTGGATACGATCCAGATCAATGCTAATACCTTCAGAAGAAATCTTGTGTCCTAAGTAAATGATCTCCTTCATAAAGAAGTCACATTTACTCATCTTGGCATAAAGCTTATGCTGTCTTAGAACAACTAAGACAACCCGGAGGTGTCCTATATGATCCTCAAGCGTTTTACTATATACCAAGATATCATCTAAGAACACTACAACAAATTTGCCCAGATAATCTCTGAACAAATCGTTCATCATCTGCTGAAAAGTAGCAGGAGCATTGGTCAAACCAAAAGGTAATACGAGGAACTCGTAATGACCATACCTAGTCCGGAATGCTGTCCTATCTATGTGTTTAGCATAGATACGGATTTGATGATAACCCGTACGCAAATCAATCTTAGTGAAATACTTCGCTCCGGCCAAACGGTCTATCAAATCATCGGAACGAGGTAAAGGATAGCGGTTCTTAATTGTGACTTTATTTAATCGTTTATAATCTATACACATTCTCCAGGAAGAATCTTTCTTCTTTCTTAAGAGGACAGGTGCACCCCAAGGTGATTTACTTGGGCGGATATAGCCCATATTTAGGTAATCCTGAAGCTGTAAAGCTAACTCATCCTCCTCTACCTGGCTCATCCTATAAGGTGGTACACTGATAGGTTGAGTCTCTGGGACTAAGTCTATGCGATGATCTACTGCCCGTTCTGGAGGTAAACCTTCCGGGAGTTGAGCTGGGAATACGTCTTTAAAATTATCTAACAACATTCTCAATTCACGGTGTTCAAACACACTTAATTCATTCTTGTTAATGACCGAAACAACAAATGAAGAAAGTGGAATCAAAACACACTGATAGACATCATAATGAGAATTGTTTAATATATTCCGAAGCTGCATCGCAGATACAATAGGCCCCTGAGAAGGGGGGATTTGATCACACTGAATACAAAATTGGGTGTCCTTATCTACAAAAGAAAGCTTATGCTCCGTCCATCCGATCTGAATATTGTGGGCTTTAAACCACTCTATCCCGATCAACAAGTCTACATGCTCTAGATGCATAACATAACATGTGAGAGCTCCCGTGTAGGCCTGAATCCGGATAGGAAGCGCTTCAACCTTGCGATCCCAAAACTGCTTCCCAGCTGGAAGCTGCACCTCATAGGTGTGGTCGCTAGGTACTGTGGACAGCCCCATCTTCTGCACAAATTTGTAATTAACAAAATTGTGAGAGCTGCCGGATCAAAGAGAATGTGAACCTGTTGGTCCCTAACTTCTCCATAAACTCGGAAAAGATCATGGGAACCAAACAACGAAGTATTGAAAGTACAATTACAAGAAAGGGGGCAGGTAATGACATTTACTGAAATACCTGTCATCGTGACTTGGTTTGCTCCCTTGGCTGCGGTACGTGGACCCGCCTGGAGCTTCGGTCCTAGCACCAACTTTTGGTTCTTCCGCTTAGGACACTCATTCTTTGTGTGGCCCCGCTCCTCGCAATAGAAACATCGGCCTTCTTGCTTGAGCCTGAGAGTGCGAAGGAAACGGGCCTTACCATTCTTTGCTGGAGTTAAGCTTTTCCTGGAGGCGTTGTCCATAGACTTCATCTCCGCAATACCAGTTGTATGCTGAAAGAACTTGCGTTTGTTCTTTCCACTCGTATCGGTAACTGTGGTTGCCTTGGTACCGGCCATGGTATCATCATATATGCGTGCATATGTCATGGCCTCCTGCAACGCTGTGCACTTGTTGTTGTCTTTATCTGCAACTTGTAGGAGTCTGGCAAACCATCCACGAAGAAACCTAACAAGGTCACTGGATCCATTTTAGTGGCCCTGGTTTGCAGATCCCTAAATCTTTGAAGATAAACTTCAAAGGTCAAGTTTAATTTTGACATATCGAGGGCCTTGAGCTTGCCAACGATATCGTAGTCATCCTCCTTCTTCAGGAACTCCTTCTTGAAGATGCCCTCAAAATCTGTCCAAGTATCAGGCTTAGGCTGGAGTTCTTTCCACCATAGCAAGGCTTTACCTGACATAAACCCTGCTGCAAGTTGGATCTTTTTCTCATCTGGATAGGGGTGGAATTGGAAGTGTACCTGCCACTTGTGCAACCAAGTGTCAACTACCTCCTTTGTTCTTGACTTTTGGTCACCCGGAAAAGGATCTGGAGTTATATTCGGGCCTAGCACTGAAGCCATGGCATCCACATGCGTGAGTGCCTGTACAGTGCTAGCCAGAAGAGTGAGAGTTGCTTGTATCCCCTGGAGCTGCTGTGTCAACCCCGATTGATTAGCATTGACCTGCTCGAATTTGCCATCAAGAGCAGTCGTAAATTCACTGAAGGCTTTTTTAGTTATCAGGTCGTCATAGAGACCCTGATCCTCCTCTCCCACAGGAGTGTAATCCAAGTCCTGCTCTCCCATGGTGAACTCGGGATTTTGAGCATCAGACATGGCTGTAATCTGATTTGAATACAAACGGAGAGAAATAACTGACTGAAACGAAGCACAGAGGAGGATGGAGCAGAAGAAAACCGTCCCGAATGATGCTGACGGAAAGAGATGCTGAAATCTGGCGAATCGGAAGCCCACGAATCCCGAGGCCTCCCCGAACCCGCCACCCGGATGTGCGTGCTGCTGGAGTAGCTGTACGGTCTGCTGACGCAGGCCGTACGGTCGCTGACGTGGCTGTACGGCTGCTGACGGAGGCCGTACAGAGGCTGACGGAGGCCGTACAGGGCTGACGTAACTGTACGGCGTCCGTACAGTGCTGCAGGTACAGGGCGCAGTCGAGTTTTGAAGCAGCAGCAGGTGCAGGGGCTGGCGAAAGTAGTCCGTACAGGCTGTACGGGCTGATGCAGGGCCTTCGATGGCTGCGCAGGCTGACGCAAGCAGGGGCGGATGCAGGAGACTGCACGAGGCAGGGCGATGCTGGCGCAGGCAGGGTACGGACGAGGCTGGCTGGCTGGTGCAGAATTCGAGGGGAAAGCTCGAAGCTTGAGGCTGCTGGTGGGTAGGCTAGTACCCTGCCCTCACCTATATAGGGTGCAGGGCAGCCTTATTTGGAAGCTGAGCTTCCAAAAAAGGCCAGGCCCCTCCAGCTTTGGAGGGGTGCTTTTTCGAAAAAAGCACCCCCCTGCGCAGGCTGCACGCAGCCCTATGCGCAGGCTGTTGACAGCCTGTTGCGCAGGCTGTCAAGCCTCTCCTTGCCCCGCCTACTCCGTACCATCCTAAACGTTACATCCCCGCCTCCCTTGCTGCCTTTTTCCTGCCCATCTCCTGCTTTTCTGCTCTCTTTCTCCTTCCTCTAGACTTCTCTCACAGGCCTTCAGAGATCTCGATTTTCTCTCTCTCATATTCTTCTTTCTTTTCCAGATATCTCTCCACCCCTTCTATCCCAGGTAGCCAGCAAAAACGCAGCAAGGAATTTCGAAATTTAGGCCATACCTGGAAGAGAAATCCGTCAAAATTCTCGCATCAGAAGTTCCTACCTCAGGAGTTGGCTCTGATACCAACTGACACATCCCAGCACTCCTGAAACCCCTGATCTGCAAAACAACCACACATAACATCAGAACTGAGCAGGCTGCTCACCACCCAACCGTGACATCTACGGGATGTGATCCCGAATCAGAAGATGTCCCCTCCGAGCCACAAGCTGAGCTACTGGCACGAACTCCCAATCAGATCCAAACCAGCCTGGTGTCCCATACCACCAGGTGGCGCTGTGAAGCCCTGGATCTGTCACTGGGCCTTGGGCTACGCTAAGATGCAGGCGCGCGTCCGCGACTCAATCCAGGATCAGACCTGGCACCTGGGAACGAGACTTGCTCCCAACTGCACACTGAGAACTGAACCCCCTGGGCCTCTTTTATAGACTCGGGCCCCGGCGCCAAAAATAGCGAAGACCTATAAATAGTTCGTACCCTTGCCACTCAACCCGAGAATCAAGCCTGCCTAGCTCTAAGCCTCCCCAGGCTAACCTGAGCTAGTTCTGTGTACCTAGTACACGTCAGATACCAATCCGTGCACATGACAGTGAGACAGCATATTGAAGATTGGGTCTCGTATGGCATAAATCAAACAACCAACTGCGTGCTGATAGAGAGTGCTGCCATCCTCAGAAGAGACGTGAAAACCAGGCTCTAATGGTGTGGATACTGGCTTGCAATCCTCAAACTGAAAACGCTGCAAAACCTGTCCAATATACTTAGATTGTGACATCAAAATGCCCCCTTCATTGCTAGCAAGTTGAATGCCCAGATAGTAATGCAAAAGGCCAAGATCAGACATAGCAAATGTCTTCGACAAGTCAAGCTTAAAAGCTGCAACTTTCCGGACAGCTGCTCTAGTGAGGGGACCTTTCTGGGCTCCTGTATTTCAGCTCTTTCCTGGTCAAGAGCCATGTGCATAATGTCCTGATCAAGCTGAGGCATATCAGGCTGTAAATGAGGCTGAATATCATGCGGCCCATGTGGCTGCGAATGACCAACAGATGGAGGAGGAGCAACCTCAGATGTGACATCATCATGAGCATCTGATGGAAACAAATGCATCAAGCTGTCAAAGAGATCTAAGGCATCAACAATGGGCTATTTTTGACAGTCCAGCAAAGGCATAGTTAAGGATTCATCAAATACAACATCCCTATTGACAAAACACTTGCCCGTGTGGGGCTGGTAGAGCTTGTAGTTCTTGCCCTCTGAGCTATACCCAATAAAAATGCATTTGACAGCTTTATCATCCAACTTGGTGTGTGTCGAAGAAGGCACATGGGCATATGCCAAGCATCCAAGTCCTCACTGCTCAGGTGAGAAATCCGAGGTTTATGACCTGTCCAAGCCTCATAAGGTGTGATGGTCTTCAATGCCTTTGTGGAACATTTGTTCAAAATGTAATTAGCATACATAACGGCATCCAACCACAACTTGTTAGGCAAGTGCTAGCCATCTCCATCACAGATCGATTCTTGTGCTCAGCCACGGGGTTCTGTTGAGGAGTATATGGCACCGTGCACTGATGATGAATTCCACGTGAGGCCAAAAAAATTTCCTTTGACATATATTCACCCCCCTTGTCTGCATTAAGGTGAGCAATTTGCAGCCCACTCTCATTCTCAGCCAAGGCAATAAAATGCCTGAAGCATGTAGAAACTTTAGATTTAGATTTCAATGTGAAAATCCAATTGTACCTGGTGAAGTCATCAATGAATGTGACAAAATAATGAATCCCCCAAGAGCTGCAACCCGCATGGGTCCACAAACATCACTATGAACCAAATAAAGCTTGCGTGAGGCACCAACTCTCCCATCATTGGGAAATGCAGAACGGTGCATCTTACCAAGCAAACAAGGTTCACAAACATGCTTTGAAGGCATATGCATTTTGGGAAGATCTAGAATCATACCATCCTTATATAACTTAACCAAAGCCCCAAAGTTGAGGTGTCCAAACCTCTCATGCCACAAATGGGTATCTGTTATGGTTAGAGGAATCAACAGCAAAGGCATGTGCATCTACAAGTCCAGCATCATCCAAGCATCTGTCATAGGCATCAAGTCTATATAGTCCCATACAGTCATGTCAAGACCATGGTAAAAGGTATGTGTAGCATCATACACTGCACATCGAACATCATAAAAAAGAACCTGATACCCATAAGTAGCTATGGCTGAAATAGAAATAAGGTTCTTGTGAATGCTTGGAACATAAAGCACATTCTCTAGAGTGACAAGACCATCGGAAACAAAAGTAAGAGCAACTTGCCCGACGCCTTTCACTGTATATGATGCATTACTGCAGGAAGTAATGTGCTGCTAGCACCATTGTCAAAGAACCAGGCATTAGATACATCAGAAACTGTCATGTAGGCATCATGAACATTAGGATTATACTGACATGTAACCAAGAAAGCCCAATGCTGGTCTTGTGCAAAATTAGATGACTCATGTCGATCTTCTGGAGTAGGAGAACGAAATACTGCAAGACCAGATTCTTTCTTCTTCTTTTCAGATGCAATTCTCTTCCTACATTCAGAGATATCATGCCCAGGTTTCCTGTAATAGTTACATCTTTTCTTCTTCTTGTTATCCCCCGAAGAAGAGGCACCATGGGAGTGACCAGCATGTGAATGAGGGGGTTTACCATTTGAAACCTTGCCTTTGCCTTTGTTTTTAGCACTAGCCATAGAAGCATTGTGATTTGCACGGCTTTGTTCCTCCTGAAGGAGAAGAGCAACCGGTTGGTCAAAAGAATAATGGTTGGCATTTCCACGTGCAACCAACCACAATGTAGTAGCAAAGCCCTGATAAGAGTCAGGCAACCCATCAAGGGTAGTAGAAACAAGTTGAGAATCAGGCACCACCTCATCAATATTAGCCAATTGCTCTTTCAAATCCTTCACATTGGTAAGATAGACATCCATGTTACCACCCTCTTCAAGCTTCAAGTCCTTTAACTGCTCGTGGAGATAGGCAACCCTCACCTCATTCCGCACCTAATATAAGGATGCAAGCTGATCCCATGCTTGCTTTGCTGTCTTGCAAGACTGGATATGAGGGATAATGACCCTTTTAACTGAAAGAGCAATCAAGGCATGTGCTTTGGCATCTTGACCATCCCACTGAATCTGCTCCTGTGTAGGAGGCAAAGTACTTGTAGTAGAAGATGCAGCTGCTCCAGAAGTAGCATTAGACCCATCACCTGATGAGCCTGAAGCAGTACCTGTAGCGCTAGAGGCGGTTGCCGTAGCACCAGAAGTTGCATTGCATGTAGGCATGACCTCAAAGCCTGAAACAATGTGCCACAAATTCTTGGCAACCAATACATGCCCCATCATGTATGACCACATGGGGTAATTTGTGCCATCAAGCTTGTCCTCAGCCCCAATCATCCCAAACAAATCAGCCATGCTGCTGGTCATGGTGCTGAAAATCCAAGCAAATGCATCAACTAGAAAGGCAAATCAGAGGCAACCACTCAAAATCAAGTGGCAAAATTTTGTTCAAGGTTCAAAGCTTATCATTGCAAAAGACTCTGCTGTCCCAAGGTGTACCTATTGCAAAAATTTCCCAAAAGGCAACACGAGGCCTTCCAAGGCAACACGGGGCCTTTCTAAATTGCAAATGAAGCAGAAATTGGAAAGAACCAATGCAACAAAGGCTTACCAAATGATGTAGCCCAAAAATACAGTAGGGAAAAAGCTCCGAATTTGAGCAAAGGGATTCATCCTTGAATGGGAGATGAAAATGAGAGATGCCAAGAGAGGGCTGAAAATGAGAGTTACAGCAAGAGAAAGTGCTCCCAAGAGGAGGAGAGCACTTGGAAATGAGAGGAGAGTGATCCAATGGAGGGAAGCTTGCAGCCCGGGGCAAGCCAAAAGAGAAGGAATGGGCTCAAGGAGAGGCCTCCCGATCGCTTCAACAATCTCCAAATGTCTTCAACAACCGCATGCACCACGAGACGGCTCCAAAAGGCTGAAAAAAGCTTCAAATTGGCTGACATGAACTCCGAGGCAGTCTGTACAAATGCTGGCACAGCAGTTTCGTACAGGTCATTAATGCTGTTGTCAGGTCCGTACAACTGTCAGAAACGCATTAAATACAGACAGAGATCTCCGTACAGGCCATACCGCATCAAATGCCTGCATAGAATTCCGTACAGAGTCCGTACATGGTGTATGGACCACACGTGTGTGCTATATCTGCAATAAATGCTGGCTGGAGCGTCTGTACAGGTCCGTACAGATTGTACGGAATCTGTGCAGCTTGTAAGTGCCACACGTGTGAACATGGTGTAGTAGAAGATGCTCTGAAATTGGTCTTCCTTCGCAGCAGATACTCCAAAATGCAATCACTTCAGACTTCCTGCGACGGAAGTGCTTGGAGAGACCACAATGCTCACGGGTGTGTAGAAAACCAGCAGAGCAGCAAGAATGAGGGCGCAAGAGGCTGCCAAACAGCTTGGAAAAGCTGTCAATGGCTGAGGGAATGGATTCCCGATGTGCTCTAGAAGGCAAAAAACGAGATACCATAATGAATTGCTGCAAACCTGAGAGTGGAGGCTCAAGAGAGAGTCAAAATAACAAAACCCTAGCGCTAAATGCCCTATATTGGACAAAGTGTCCTAACTATCCTAAGTGGTACATATACTAACAGTATCAACTGACCTAATTGACTATAACTAGGCCTATAAGGCACATAACAAGGAATGAGTGGCACCTAGGGATAGCCCATACAATGGCCTACAAAATAGATAGTGATGCAAGCCATATATAGAATCCACCAAAACAATATATTTCCGTCCAAAGCTATGGACACAATACAAAAGACATATTCAGAATTCCACCAAATCGTGGTCCTCTGATCTTACCAAAAGGTTCTTCTACTATCTTTCTGGTACCTCTAGATCTCCACCTCGAGCGTATGTAGACTCTCTGTCCAAAGATCTTAGCACCTTGCTGCCTTGGTAGAAAGCCTAGGGTTCAGCCTTGTGTAGAGCTGAGTCTGCAGTGCCCCGACTCCTCTTGTCCTTTCAGGATGTAGGCCCAAGAGTGGATCACGTGCTCCTTTCTGCTGCAGCCCTTTGGTATGCCATCATTTCGGAGAGATGTGGTTGGCAGAGAGACCCAGCCTGGGGTTCATGCACCTCTCGCTCCGCCAATGAGCGCATATAGCGAGACGCAGCCAGTGCGTCAGATGGCAGTAGCTACTACGCAGCAGGGGGTCAGTGGTGGGCAGCAAGTTACTTTTGATGACATGTTGGCAGATTCTTTGCGTTCATATAAGGCCCTACCTGAGGCCATCAAACTTGAGATGCCCTTCTTCGAATATGTGAACCTCAAGCGTGATGATGCCCACACCTCTGGAGGGTACATACACAAGAATTATGATCAAGGACAAACTCACAGTGCTTAAGTTTAAAGGGGCTCCCAATGAGTTGGAGGAGTGGCTCCTGAAGTTGGAAGACTATTTCGACTTCTACCTCAAGTCTGAGGAGGAGCGCATCATTTTTGCAGGTATGCATATGCAGGACTATGCCCACACATGGTGGCGATACATGAGGGATTCGCCTCAGAGACCAACCACTTGGAGGGGTTTCAAAGAATTGATGGTCACTACATTTGTATCCCCGCTTGTCTTGGATCAATACTTTGGCTGAATTTTATGCCTTGTCGTAGACCGGTACGGTCCAAGAGTACTTGCAGTGCTTTTGGAGGCTTTCCCTGATTGTGCAGGATGTGTCTGAAAAGGGAAAGCTGCTATGTTTCATCCATGGGTTAAGTCCTTCTCTCGCTGCAGATGTGAAGGCACATAACCCTCAAACAATTGAGCGTGCAACCCACAAAGGTATTTGAGCTCAAATATGCCAACAAATATAAGATGACAGTGGGCAATGCATATGGGAATGCAAATGCGGCTGAGAAGAAGCCTAAGGTGAATGATTGGAATGAAAGAAAATCAGCAGCAACACCATTTCCAAGGTTTCCCACAGTTACAAGCAGCAAGATGCCATATGCTAATCCATACAGGTCATTTGATGCTAAGCCAGGAGCTAAGCCAAGTGTTGGACATGAAAAATCAGAATTTAAACAACACACTAGGGCTATTATGGACAGTAGAAAGAGGGCAAACTTATGCTTTAAGTGTGGTGAGAAATGGACTCTTGAGCATCGCGAAGTTTGCAAAATGCGTAACAATGGTACTGCAAAACTCAGCATGATTATTAAGATATTGGATGATGAGGATTTGATGGATGCTTCTAAGACGTTGGATGCCACTCATGATGATTCAGAGGGTGCACAAATCGTAGAAGAAGCTCTAGATGTTGGAGCCATGAAGGGGGCTGATTTCCCCTTTGACCCCGGTGGTGCTAATGAACATAATATGCATGGTATACATTGCGATGACACTCAGCCCATATGTAGCATGCGAGGCCGTTGGCCTAAAGTCTTTCATGTGGAGCATCAGGTTGCTATGCCTTTTCTTGCGCGAGAGGATGCAAATGGCAATGCTCTTGTGGACGAAGAGGAGATCTATTGGGATGCGCAGCAAGCCATTTATGCTATCTCTTCTCATGCCTTGATGGGTGCCAAAAGTGCTGAAACTATCAGATTGAAAGGACAAATTAATGGCAGGACTGTTCCCATGCTTGTGGACAGCGGTAGCACTCATAGTTTCATCAATTCTAAGACCTTACAGAAGGTGGGAGTGATTGCTACCGAGATTGATCATGGGCTGAGAGTAGAGGTGGCAAATGGACAGCATTTGGTCAGTAAATTTTGTTGCCAAGATGCAAGGATCAAGCTCTCTGAGGATTATGAATTTGCTAGGGATCTCTTGGCACTGGATATGGGCCCAATAGATGCTATTCTAGGCTGCGATTGGCTGAAATCTTTGGGTAAAATCAGCGTGGATTTAAATGCCCTATCACTCAGCTTGTCCACTAGGGTAGAACTGTAACATTGTATGGCATTGCCACTCCTAAATTGCAGGTCATTTCAGCAAGCAGTTAGCTAGAGAGCTCAGGAAGGAGCATGCCCTCTATGCATTGAATGTGTCAGTATTTCAGGGGTAGCATTCCCCGTGTTGAGGATTGTGATATGCAGTAGTTGCTATCGGAGTTTGCTGATGTATTTGCTGATATGCCATCCCAATTGCCTCCCAAGAGGGATGTGGATCATGCCATTGTTCTAGAGCTTGGCAGTAAGCCCATAAACAAAGCCCCATATTGTCTTTCTAAGGTTGAGCGGAAGGAAGTGGCAGTACAGGTGCGCGAATTGCTTGAGAAGAACTTCATCTCTCATAGCACTTCTCCTTTTGCCTCTCCCGTGCTTCTGGTGAAGAAGAAGGATGGATCATACCGCATGTGCATTGATTACAGGGATCTAAATAAGGCCACTATCAAGAACAGGTTTCTAATCCCCAGGATAGATGACTTGTTGGATGAACTCAAGGGTGCTCAGTTTTTCACGAAGATAGATTTGAGGTCTGGTTACCATCAAATTAGGGTGAAAGAAGGAGATGAGCACAAGACGTCCTTCCGCACAGAATGAGGCTTGTATGAATTCAAGGTGATGCCTTTTGGATTGACATGCCCCAGCCACCTTCCAGGCATTGATGAACAAGATATTGCAGCCACTTCTTTTCAGATGCGTGTTGGTTTTCTTTGATGATATCCTCATTTACAACAAGGATAGACGAGCACATTAAGCATGTGAAGCAAGTGCTGGAAATTTTGAGGATGCATCAGCCACAAAATCCCACCCAGTTGAAAGGATTTTTAGGTCTTGCTTCTTGCTACAAGCGCTTTATTCACAAATTTGCCAAGAGGGCAGCTCCTCTTACTGACCTCTTGAAGAAGGATGTTTTTGGGTGGTCAAGGGAAGCACAACGCAGCTTTGAAGACCTGAAATTTGCTCACACTCATGCACCTATCTTTGTATGCCCTGATTTTTCGCGTCCTTTCATTGTGGAGGCAGATGCCAGTGGCAAAGGATTGGGGGCTGTTCTGAGGCAGGAACATGGGGTAATAGCCTTTGAAAGTAGGAAGTTTGATGCTAAATAACTCAATTTCCATGTTTATGATCAAGAGATGCTGGCTATTTTGCATGCTTTCAAGAAATTGCACCACTATCTGTACGGAAGTAAAATTAAGGTGAAAACAGATCATAGGACACTCAGATTCTTCCTCACCCAGCCAAATTTGTCATATAAGCAAAAGAGGTGGTTGGCTACAGTCCAATCCTATGATTTTGACATTGAGTACAGAAAAGGGAAGGAAAATGTGGTTGCAGATGCCTTGTCCAGGATGTGGGCTTGCAATTTGTCTGCTATCTCTACCATATATCAGGAGTGGATTCATGGCATTCAGGAAGAGTATATGCAAAATTCTAAAGCAGCTCTCATATTTTCAGATTTGCAGAAGCCTTCTAGTCAAGGTCATCCATATTTCAAATTGCATAATGGGCTGTTGTGGTGCCAAGACAGGATTTATTTAGTGCCAGACTCAAAATACTGCTAGCTGGTTTTGCAAGAAATGCACTCCCCTCCCATGGCTGACATGTAGGTATCACTAAAACATATGAAAGAATCAAGCAGAGCTTTACCTGGGAAGGCATGTGGAGAGATGTGGTTAAATACGTGGCTGAATGCTTGCCTTGCTAACAAAATAAAGTAGATAGCAAGCTACCCGCAGGCCTCTTGTAGGCATTACCCATTCCAAAGGGCAAATGGACGCACATAGCAATGGATTTCATCACAGGATTGCCTTCTATAGAGAGGGGATGGGACAACGTCTTT
Source organism: Dipteris shenzhenensis (assembly GCF_047967505.1). Lineage (NCBI taxonomy): Eukaryota > Viridiplantae > Streptophyta > Polypodiopsida > Gleicheniales > Dipteridaceae > Dipteris > Dipteris shenzhenensis. Next base: position 23,819,660 of record NC_141621.1, read on the forward strand.
GTTGTGGTAGATAGAATGACAAAATAGGCCCATTTCATACCCACTAAGACCTGGTATTCAGTATCGGAGGTTGCTTGGTAATTCATTGAACATGACTTTAAGCATCATGGTTTCCCTCAGGAAATTGTCAGTGACAGAGATGCAAAGTTTATGGGTCACTTTTGGCAGGAGATATTTACACCAGTGGGTACTTTACTCACACCTAGCATTGCTTACCATCCAGAGACTGATGGACAGTCAGAAAAGGTGAACAAATGGGTGGAGGAATATTTGAGGCATTTTTGTCATGATACTTAGAAGTCTTGGGATAAATGGTTGTCACTTGCTGAATTTTCCATTGGCATGAGCCCGTTTGAGGCAATGTATGGATGCAAGGTCGGGATGCCTTCTTTGAACACGATCTCTCACCTGTGTACTCAAGCCATCTGTACATACGTCTCACTTATATTGATTTCATACCCTATTAGAGGATTGCGCTGCCCTGATCAACACGAGGCTGCCCTTCACGCTTTCCCTCACACAAGTGGTCCACCCGTCCACCACCACCTGGGATCGTACCTTGTAATAGTTGGTACGATGATGAGTGTAAGGCTTTATGCCGTCAGCTCAGATTCGAAACAAAAAACAATCTTCCGAACAAACCAGAGACGCTACGTGAGTATCGTTGACTGGTACGTAGAAAGAAACTAGATTTCGTTCGCTGGAACGAGGAGGAACCACCGAACTTTTTGTTTAGTAACAACACTAAGGACTTTTGGTGGAGATTTCTAGAGAGACGGCCCCCCTCACCACTCATTGACACTCAGGTCTGGTATAACTATGAACGCATGCTATATGATATCCCAAATCAGCTAGTCCTTGACCTCACATATGCCACGTCCCACATCTTGCACACTCTGCACTAGGGGAGGAGTGAAGGATGCCGTAATGAAACTTCATAATGGCCAAGCGAAGGATCATGAGGGGCTATGCACCGAGTTCATTGCATATGGGATTAATTTCCTAGCCCCGATCTCAGCAAAGCTCTATAATGAAGCTGTTTGTTTGGGGTTTTCACGCACCTGGACCATTAACACTATTTCGCCCATCCACAAGGCAAGGGATCCCATGAGCCCGGAGAACTACAGGACCATGATGATTTTTTTTGCCGAAAAAACAGTGCTAATTATATTACTTCGAGAACAAGATACAAGAGGTCAGCTTATAGCTGACGGGCTGCGTTCACAAACCGGACGCAGCCCAAAAGGTAGCATAATAGATCATACTCTCACGGAGGGATATGCTGAGTGTGAATGAACAGCCATCGGGGTGGTGAGTAGTGCCACCGGAGGCCCTGCGTAGTCTGCTCGAAGAAGAGGCTCTGTGTGTCCCAAGCCTGGAGGAAGCGTCTCCGCTTCTCCTGACCGGCCCGGGAGTCTCCCTGAATCTGGTCCCACTGGCCTCTGAGGGTATGAATAATCTCACTCCAAATCTCCGCCATGATCTGGGCAGTCGATAAGGAGGTGCCACCGAGGATCTGCGCGCAGCGCGAGGTCCAGATGTGCCATCCTGTAATGCTGCTGATAATCTCCCAGACTGGCTGCCTCTCCCGAACTCCTGTATCAGCCTCTGCTAGGTGCTGTGGGATACCCTCGAGCGGCCCCCACGTCCCCTGTGTGATAAGGAAAGTGGGGTCCTGCTGGCATGCCTCGAACAAGTGATGAAGACCAGGTGCGGTGCTGCACCAACAGAACGCGCCCCAAGTGATCACTCCTAGCTCTGGTGCTGCACGAGCAAGAAGCCCGAAAGTCCACCTCCACACTTCCTGGGCGCGCGTGCAGCTCCACAGGCAGTGTTTTGGTGACTCCTCATCCGCATGGCAAATCTGACAGCAACCGTCCTGGCCTATCTGCCTCAACCAGCTCCCCACTGGAAGACCTTTGTGGGTAAGAAGCCACAAGAAGTATGAGATCTTCCGCGGCCGCCAGCTCTCCCACAAGGCCTTCCAGAATGCCTGCAAAAAGAACCTAGAAATACCCTGTGCGTACCAGCTAGGACGCTGGGTGGGGGGGCGGCTCTGCATCCTCCCGAGAACTCACCTGCCCAGAGTCGTGCTGTAAGCGAAGAAGGAAGTCGGCCCCTGTCCTGTCACAATCTCTGGCCACCACCACTCTCCTGGGTCCCACTCAAGTTCTGACAAGGCCCGCCCCTCCCAGAGCCAAAGACGCCAAAGCTGCAACTGGTCCTGCTCGATATTAGGGTCGGTATGCCAGACCTTCCCCAGAAGGCCTACGACCCTAACCCTCTGCCACGGGAGTAGGGGGTCGATGAGCGCATCCTCTCTCCTGAGTCGTCCATCCCCTGAAACCGCGAAGAAGGCGATAGAGGAGTCATCCAAACGTCCTGCGACCACCAGTGGGATGCCACGGGGGGTGAACTGTCCCAGCCAGTGGGTGTCTCCAGGCATGAGGACCTGAGGCTCAGGTGGAGCCAACCAAGCGGCTGGGATCGCACCGTCGATCTCCGTGCGTCTCGCCTGGACTCCGCGTGCACCTCCAGCTGCGTCTGCAAGATCGGCCATCTCCAGATGTCTGTACGTATCCCTCCAAACTCGAAGGGACCGGGCTGGCCCCCTCATCCAGCCGTCCCACCTGATATGTGATCTCTCCCCCAACTGAAGGCCCTCGGCGTCTCTGACCTGCCCATTCCAGACGAGCGGCTGGCGATCGATCTCCTCCTGACAGCTGGGCTGGGACTGAATGAGACTGAGACGGAGCCGCCTCCAAACCATGAGGAGGCTACGAACGAGTGGGGAGCGGGGCTGAGTGAGCGGGGCGGAAGTGAAGATCCACCTGAAGGACGGTAGCCACTCTCCACCTCGGCGCGGGACACAAGAGCCGACTCCCTGCTGAAGTAACATCTTCCACGTCTGCCCCCCTGGGGTCAAACCACGGATGATAAGCTTGCCTAACAAGGCCTGACTCTGAAGCTCTGGATCAATGACCCCCAGACCACCCTCAGCCTGCGGAAGAATGACTGTCTGCCAAGCAACCCTGGCTCTGGTATCTCTATGCCCATCCTCCCCAGACCAAAGAAAGTTCCGAACCAACCTCCTGAGCTGTGCCACGCTGGATCTCGAGAAGCACCAACAGGAAGCCACATACCAAGCCGTGGCTAGAAGGACCTGGTTAACTACCAAAGCACGACCTGCAAGGGAAAGCTTAGCAGTGCTCCAGAAAGCCAGCTTCCGTCGGATGGAATCTAGCACTGGGAGAGACTGCTGAGCTGGCGTAATGTCTAGGCCAACCTGGAAGCCAAGGTATCTAGCTGTCTGTCCACGTGGAATCCATCTGAAGCCCAGAAATCGCCCCCACTGAGAACACGCCCCCGGGTCTGTGAGAAAACCAACTGATTTGTTCCAGTTGATTTTCGCACCAGCGGCCGAGCAGAAAACCTCCAGGGCCATCCGCACCCTCTCTAGCATCCTCTCATCGTCCTGGACATAAAGGGCTGTATCATCTGCGTACTCTGAGTCCAGAAGCTCCGTGTCCTCCCGGAGTGGAAGGCGAACACCCCTGAGCCCTGTGGACCTCGCCCGAAGGTAGTAAGTCATGGCCTCGGCGAAGAAGAGAAACAGATAAGGAGCCAGGGGACAGCCCTGACGTACTGATCTCTCCAAGCTGAATCGCTCACCCATCCTGCCTCCAATGATGACTCTGCTGGACGCTGTCCTGTACAAAGTTGAGATACCCTGAATCCAGCCTGCCGGGAAACCTAGCCGCTCCAGAGTCCCCTCCAAAAAGGACCAATCCACGCGATCGTAGGCCTTCTCGAAGTCGAGAAGTAAAATGGCAAGGTGTGATCCGCTGTACTGTGATCCGCTGTACTGAGCCCACTCCGCCGCCTCTGAAAAGGTGAAGACATTATCCAGGATACTGCGATCCTGGACAAAGCCTGTCTGAGTGTCATGGACGAGGTCTGGAAGTAGAGGTCGAACTCTGGCACTGATCATCTTGGCGAGGATTTTGTAGGCAGTGGTAAGGAGAGTGATCGGACGCCACTGGCGGATCTCCTGTCTATCTCCTCCCTTCGGGATGAGGCAAATCAGTCCCGAGGAAAGGCTCTCTGGCATCTGACCGCTGCTGAAAATCCCCTGCAGAGCTGCAAGGAGGGGCTGATGGATCTGGTCCCAGAAGGAGGTGAAGAAAGCTCGGGATAGCCCATCCTCACCTGGGCATTTCTGCCCATCAATGGCCATCAAGGCCTCCAACATCTCATCCGAGGTGAACGGCGCCAACAACGTCGCCTGCATACTAGGCTGGACAAGGGATGGAATGTGCCTCCACACCTCCTCACGGTCACGACTAGCACGAGGAGCAAGTGGCTCCTGCTGGAAGAGGGTCCTGTAGAAGTCAGTGGCCAACCCCAGGACCTCCCCCGGGTCCGTAACAATGTGACCATCCGCTGTCCTGAGACTCCGTAGCTGATCCCCTGCAGCTCTCTGGCCGTGTGTCCTGAAGAACTCCCTGCACATCCGGTCACCCTTCCGGGCCCAGAAGGAGAGAGAGGCGTGATAGGAGAACTCGGAGCGACGCTGGAGGGTCTCCTCCAAGAGGGCTCTGGCTCGAAGGGCCTGGATCCGAAGCTCCTCCGAGCCCGGGGAAGACTGCTGAAGTCGCTGAATGGAGGCGAGGTCCCTCCGAAGAGCTCTCTCTCTGTCCCACCAATCCTGTCGAACCTGTAGGGCTGCGAGCTGGCAGATCTGGCTGGACTCCTGCAGAGCCTGCGCGACCGAGTCTACCAGATCCACGCCCTCCCCCCAGTCTCTGTCCCAAAGACTGCAAATGCTGCTACGGACGTCCACCCTCGAGAAGATGGAATCGGGAATCCTGCATGATCGGGGGGGGGAGAGTCTGGGCTGCCGAATCTAATGAAAGGAGCACAGGCGCATGGTCGGAGAGTGTCGTCCCTGGAACAATGCCCGCCTGGCCACCTCTGCTGATGGCCCAATCACTGACATAAAACCTATCAAGCCGCTCCAGGAGTCTGCCTCCTTCCCTGCGGAAGCCCCAAGAGAAGTCCAGGCTCCCGTGCCAACGCCGGAAAGACGGGTCTCTCCAACTGTCCCTCCCTCCTGTCGCGAAGATGAAAGAGTCCCAAGCTGACTGCTCTGCCTGAGCCATACCTGTGAACTCCGGATCTCTACCCTGCTGGTCCTCCAAGGTCTCCAGGTTGTTGAAGTCTCCTCCAACAATCCAGGAATCCATGTCTGGAAGAATCCCTGTAAGTGTCCTCCAGAAGGTGGCTCTGCAACGGAGGTCTGTGGGAGCATAAATGTTGAGGATTCCTATCTTGGATCCCTCCAAATTCAGGCCTACCCAAAGGGCTCGGCCTGGGATCAACGTGCCGTGACCGAAAACTATCTGAGCTAACTGCTCGCACACGGAGGTACAGACCCCCCCGCTCCTCCCCTGTGCGCCGATCGAAGGCTCCCAATAAGTGTAGGAGCGTCCAGGGAGAACCTTCCCGCAGCTGCGGGCATGAGCCGCAGAAAGCTTGTGCTCCTGGAGCAGCAGTACATCCAATCGACCAATCACTGCAGGCTGAAGTTCCTGACGCAAAATGAGCTTCCTGGGACCACGGGTGCTCGAAGAGTGAAACCCGTTCACATTCCAGGATACGAGGTGTAGGCTCATGGAGAGGGATGGGGGGCTGCGAACAGCTGTCTGCTCGCAGTCGAAGTCGAAGAAGAATCAGACATATCGGAGTGGAGGCGCTGCCGCTTGTGAGAAGGTTTGGAGGGGGAGACGGGGTCGTCCTGCCCGTTCTTCAACACCTTCAGCAATGGCGAGAGGCCTCTAGTGCCATGAGCAAATGCTTTCTCGAGCCAGCTCGAGATCTCTGAAGTGGTCATCCCGTAGAAGGTTCGGAGTTTCTGTTGGGACCAAGCTCTGACATCCTGGGGAAGAGGCCATGCCAGGGGGGGTCTGAGGATCACGATCAATCGGAAACGTTTGGCAGCGCAACGCCACCGCAAGCGCACATCGCCCTCGGACCACTGAGTCTCGAGGAGCTGCCCACCGGACGGGCCTATCCAGGAGCAAATCTGGGTGTGTGTCTGCTCTCTGAGAGCCTCCCACACCGAGTCGTCTGTCCAGGTCTCAGTGCCATCGCTGAGGAACGTGAAGGCGAAGCTAGGGCCATCCCTGGGAGCCAAGGCAGCAATCTTCCCATCCGCCCCTTTGCGGAGCATGAAGATACTAATGTCAAGACAAGCCGGGAAGGTCCCAAGGTCGGCCACATCCAGGTAGTCCCAGGGGCCAGATCTGTAAAAGTCTCGAGGGAGCTCTCTCTCCTGGAGCTGAGACCCAGCTGAGTCTGCCACTGAGGGGCTAGCGGGAAGGGAAACCTGCTCCACTGGTGGTACAGACTCCGGGTGTCCTACAAGCGGGGGGGGAGGGGGAGGAGGCTGCGGGATAGGCGACTCGGGCTCCACGGAGGCGACTGGCGGAGAAGGTGGAGGAGGTGGAACGGAGGCTGCACTCGGCTGGGAAGGCGACGGTGCAGCTAACTCTGTAGGAGGGGCGAGGGGAGCAGGGGGGGGAGGGGGATGGGGATGCATCTGGAACTGGGGCTGAGGGGGAGGGGGAGGGGGAGGGGACTGAGGGAAAGGAGGCGGGGACTGAAACTGCGGGGCGGGCGAAGGGGGGGGAAACTGGGGAGAAGGCGGGGGGGTGGGAGAGAGGAGGATCTGAGGCTGTGGAGGGCGGGCTGCCGTCGAAGAAGAAGCTCTCCCAGGTCCCTGGGGCAACTGCCTGTCAGGTCTCTGGAGTGCTGCTGCAGGAAGGGTGACCTCTGCCTCCTTGCCTTTATCCGAAATCTTCTTATTCTTTCCTCTTTTCCTTCGAACCTCGGTCCAACCGCCCACTACCTCTGGCCCAGGCTCCGACTGCCTCGGCTCCTCCTGACGTGGCTGTCCGGGGGGGGGAGGTGGGGGCGGAGGGGGCGGGGGCGGGGAGGGTCGAGACGAACTGGCAAAGCGTGGACAAGCAGCCGCCAAGTGCCCAAAGCCATGGCACCGCAGGCACTGACCTGGCTGTCCGGTGACTATCATGCTCTGGGTGATACTGCCGGCACCTGTCACGATCTCGATCACTGCAGGGAGAGTCGCAGGATCCGCCACAGCCACACGGACTCGGGGATCTCCTGCCGTGGTCACCGCGTCGGCAAAGGTGTCGTGCATAACCCAGCCAAAATGGGAGCCCAAGTCCCTGACAATCGGCCGCAGCTCAGTAGCAAGCCCTGGAAAAACTAGTGTCACTGGGTGGCGAGGTATACGGAACCGAGTATCGAAATCCGCTGCGCTGAAACCACGGTACCACGGGACTATCATGATGATCTTCCCATCCACCGATGTGGGGGAACCGGCAATCAGATTGCTCGCAGCTTTCTCACTTGAGAGTTTGAGCCAGAAGATGCCCCTTCCCATAAGGGCCACCTCCTCAATGTGGCCATCCTCTAGCAAGAGGGTGGACTGGAGCCAGTCCCTGATGGTAGACCTGGAGGGGGAGTGTCCAATGACTCTACCGTAAACAGAGGTACGAGCAAAGTCACTGGCTACCGCCTGAACACGGGATGATTGTTGCTCTGTCAGGATAACGCGGTAGGCATCTGGAGAGGGAGGGTCCGACTGGGCCTCCGGATCCGGGCTGGGGGCCGCCATACCGCCAAGACTAACTGCAAGCTTCCGATGAAGAAAAACAGGCTGCCACCCAAGAAGGGGATGAAGCGGCGGTGGAGCCTGGGGGTGAGGCGGGCGAGGCGAAATGAAGGGTCGGAGGGGTCGAAGCGGAGGGCGGGGCGAAGGCTGCGGGATGCGGGGAGTACGGAAGGGGGCGAGAGGACGGGGGGGGGGGGTGAAGTTGGAATGGCAGGGGTGGAGGGGTGAAGCGGGGGGGCGAGGGGAGCGGAATGAGGCGGAGGCGGGTGAAGCGAGGGGGTGAAGGAGCAGCGAGGGGGCGGGTTGGAGCGGGGTGGATGGCGAGGGAGCAGCGAGGGGCGGAATGGAGCGGAGGCGGGGCGAAAAAAAAAAAAGGACGAGGCGAGGCGAGGCGGGATGGAGCGGAGGGGGCGGTTGGAGCGGCGGCGAGGGGGGGGGTTGGAGCGGGGGCGAGGGGCGGGTTGGAGCGAGGGGGCGGGATGGAGCGGAGGTAAGGGGGCGGGATGGAGCGAGGGGGCGGGTTGAAGCGAGGGGGCGAGGGACGAGGGGCGGGTTGGAGCGAGGGGGCGAGGGGCGGGATGGAGCGGAGGCAAGGGGGCGGGATGGAGCGAGGGGGCGGGATGGAGCGAGGGGCGGCTGGAGCGGAGGTGAGGCGAGGGGTAGCGGGGTGCCGGCGGGGGGGGAGGAGAGGGGACGGGGGTCGAGGGCGGACGGGAGGGGTGGAGGTGGTCGCGGCGAGGGGGGGGGGGAGCGAGGGGGGAGGTAGGGGCTAACGGCGAGGGGGGGAGGGGAAGCTCGCAGGAGCAGTCGATTTCTTCAGGACCATGATGATTGGATATGTCATGTCCAAGATTTATGCATCAGGGCTTGATTTTGAGGTCGGTCGATTTGCAGAGTGTCGAGGACTTAAAGAGCAGTAGGACAGGCTGGTTTCCGATGTGATTATGGTACCATGGATCACATTCTCTTGCTTAGGTGTATCATCGAGGAGGCGAGGGCACGGAAGCAGAGGGTTTACTGTTGCTTTGTGGATTTCTGCAAAGCATTTGATGCAGTTCCGAGAGCCCGCCTCCTCCGGCGCTTGAATGCATTATTTGTATGGTCGACTATTGAGCTGACGGTACGGTGCTTGAGCATACGGTTGATTGTAGTTAAGGCGCGCCACTGTAGTTGAGGTGTGCTGGTTGCTGCAGATGTAGACGTAGCTTGGAACAGGGAGTGTGAAGCACTTGTATGCTCGGATACCAAATGCGAAGAAAAATGAGATTTGAAGTTGCAAGAATGAGAAACTGAAAGAGTACAAAGAGTTGTCAACATGACAATACCCTAGCTGAACCCAGACTAGGTTTAAAACCCACTAAACTGTAAACTCAATCATTACCTGTGGCTAGGGGGAAAAACTTCAGGAGGAAAAAGTGGGGCAACCCTTCTAATGAATAATTACACTCGCCATTGCCCTAAATTTTACCTCATAGATTAAAGTACAGCAAGAAATATGATTAGTGCGGCTGTGCCTTTCTCTTCATAGGGAAATGGTCCTGCAATGTTCCAGATTATGTGTTTTGTACTGCTGTCTTTGTTTGGATGTGTACATTTCCTATTTTGATAGTCTTTTATTGGAAGCTGCTGACAGTCATCTTGAGAAATACGTACATGCTGGAGAAGATTGATTAACAGCAGTCTTTTGTGGTCTTATAGGATGGTCGATATAGGGCTCGACGTGAAGAGAGGAAAGGTATGGGCTCTCTTTCTTCACATGGGTTATCCACAGAGGCTTCCTTTGTACTTTTTAAGTCTTGTGGTAAGAAGCATACAAGATTCTATATTCTTCATCTGATGGGTTTTCATATATTTGCAGGTGGAAAGAAAGGAGGTGGAAGAGGCAGGGGTAAAGGAGGCTCTGCAGGGGCTGGCGGGGCTAGGAGTGTACGTGGTGTGGATTATGGGATGGGGATTGGATATAAGCCAGATGCAAACAACAAATCCACGCAAGTGACTGGGAAAGTTGAGATTCCAAACCGTGGTGCAGCAGTTGATGCGCTGAAGGTTGGGATGCTGGCTCGCTTTAAGAGCAGCTTTGTTGCTGCATCAGCTGGGAATGTCCCAGGGCCAGCCACATTTGTATCTTCTGCTAACCAGCAATTAAGCCAAAATCCTTACCAAGGACGAAGCTTGGGGGGTGTTGGATATGCCAATGGCAAGGCACACACATTAAGTGGATTTATTTCAGGTGGTTCTATAGGTGGGATATCTCACAACCAGACAAGTGGTGGTATGGCTGGTTTTACGAGCCCTGACGTTGTAAGTGAAAGAGAGAAAGCGGGGGGACAAGATGCAGAACGTGATAGGGAGACATCTCGGTGGGACCGTGACAAAGGGAGAGATGCTCGTGACAGGGAAAGGGATCATAGAGCGGACAGGGATTATCGTAATGCGAAGGGATATGGAGATACTAGTAAAGAGCGGAATAGTTCGAGGTGTGCACTAAATACCTCAAGGTCATACCTTTGACTCTGAGATGCTTTTCAGCTGTAAGGCGTTTAAAACTTTTTTTCCTGATTGCAGTGGTCAAGAGCGCCCTCGGGAAAGACGGAGGCTGTCAGGTTGGGACAGATAATTCTTTCTGTCAGTAACTCTCAAGGTGCGGGTGCTGCTTATATTTATGCTTCCGAAATATAATGGTTAATCCTGAGCATGAGGTCTGTATTCCCATTGTAAGAGTTTTGTATACTGTCCTTTGGCTTGCCAAAGTGGACTTCATGGAAATAGTGTTTGTGAATTACATAGAATGCATTTTATTGTCCAACACATACTATTTGTTTCTTCCTACACTAGGCTACTATTTTTTTCTTGCTTTATTTTTTCTTCCTACACTAGGCTACTAGGCCATCTGAGGGTCTTTAAGGAGTTTTCCTTCAAATTTTTGGAGTTGTATGTCTGCTTTTCCTTGAGCCTGGATGCTTTTCAAGATGGCAGTACATCCAAATATGTAGTCTCTTTTCCTTTGATTTTCTCAAGCAATATGGTTGCTGCACCCTCAAGCCTGGATGAGTTTCAAAATGGCAGTATACGAAAGATTGTGGTTTGTTCGGTAATCTGTATATCCCATATAAATGGGGATAGCATTTGTTATTTGAGATTAAGTGTTGTTGAGGCTTTACTTTTGCAACCATGCTCCCCCTCTCCCCCCAGGGCTGAGAGGGCATTAACATAAGGGGAATGAACCTTACAGAAGATGTTCACTTGTGATTGTGGTTGTTTAGGTATTCTTTATTACATGTGGGTGTATGACTTGCTAAGATAATATGATTAAAGTTTGTCATTTGCTTTTGTACGTTATAAGGCTTGCCGTAGGCAGTTTGTTTCTATTTTCCTCAGTGTGTTTCTTTCCATTGCAGTTTCTGACATGTATGTTCTGATGGTCATGAGAATAACATTGGGAAATTGTCGAAGGGACCTCATATTGTGGCCAAGCAGGTAAAAAATGGAGTAACTGGTTCTACAGCTAATACCTATCTTGAGGCCAGCAACAGATTAATGTGCACTGCCTATTTGGTACCACCTACCCAAATTTGGATGTGGGATTTTATTTATTTTTGATCTCCTTATCTTAATTGGAAGTTTAGAGGCTTGGGTGTGTGGGGTTGGGAGTGAGTCAATGTGGGTGTTGGCATTGGGTAACCTAAATGAGCAAGTTGATCCACCCTTTCAGAATTCTAAAAGTACCAAACAGCAAGCTGAAACAAAAACACTTGGTTACAGTAGAACTGGGTCATGGCCTTCTGCCAGCAAATAACAGCATAACCACTACTTGCTTGACAAGGTACAACTGCTGTTTTAGATCAAAAGCTGAGGGTGGTGAAGAGGATGAGGATTTATCAGTAGCTAGAGCTGCAATGGCTGCTTCTGTAACCCTTGCCTCTCAGTTTTCTTCCATTGCTTCTGAAAAAACTAGCTTGGTAGTCTTGTCAAGGGATGTCAAACACCCTAGGTTGGCCGCTTTCGCCTAGAGGTGGACCTACTGCCTGCATCATGATCATTGATATTGCACTATTGTGGTCGATTGAGACGGCCAGTCAAAAAGTCCATAGGGCAGGGCTGGAAAATCTCCAAATCAGGTCGACCAGTACTGAAACCCTCACAAACTGAGCCAACTGAGCTCTCAGAAGAGGCGGCTGCGACATAATCGAAGGTCTTCGTGGCATGAGTGCACACCGAGGGTGGGAAAGGTGCGTGATATGATGCGCAGCCTGCTCTGATACCAAATGTGAGAATTGGAAATGGAGGGGAGAGCAAAAACTGGAGCAATCCTGGATTCAAGTTGCAAGAACGAAAGTACAACGGGCTGTCAACATGACAAAACCCAAAACCCTAGGTAAATCCTAGTGTGAGTTAAAACTCACTCAATCCTAAACTCAACCATTAATTATGGTTGGGGTGAAAAACCTTGGATGGCCCCTAACCCTCCTAACTAAATGCATTTTCCACTACCTTTAATTTTTAATATATCCAACAGTTTTGGCCTAGAAGGATAAATTGGATGGCACCAATTATTCCTTGTGGAGTTTTATGGTGAAGAATTTGTTCGAGTCTATGGGGCTATGTCATAGATGATGAGGCCTGCCGAATTTAGAGGAGATGGGATGCTAGGGATGCGCAAGCTATGTCACTTATTACCTTGTCTATTAAGAGGTTGATGGCAAGATCTGCAATGAGGATAGGGTTTCTTATTTGAAAGGAGGACTTGATAGTATCAGGTCGCCAAAGACCGATTCAATGTTAGATCACTTGATTAAGATCGAGGATCTTATGACAATACTTGCCAACAGCTTCCATTGGTGATTGAGGGCACTTTAGACCAGCCAGTAGAAGATCAAAATTTACATCCTGCACACTGATGCACAGAAGCCCTAGAGTGCTCACAATCAGTTCCAGGGGCAGCCTATCACACATGATGACGTTGAAGAAATTGTCAGAGAGGAGAGAGCTGCTTCACAGGAATCTATAATAGTACCCAGGTGGCTGATTGAAGGTCTGCAGGACAGCAGAGTTTCAGCGCCTGCTTGCTATGCGAAGATTCATATATATTTGACAAGAAAGGCTCTACATGTTAGTCCAACTGAAAGTACCCTATGTGTCAAGAAGGACAAAAGAGATGTCATCCTTTATGTGGATGATATGCTGCCCATAGGCACAAGTGAAGAAAAAATTGAAGGTTTTAAGAGCGATCTTGAAACTTCATTTGAGATGTCTAATCGGGTGATGTTGCACTACTATCTGCACATTTCCCTTGCATGCTTTATGTGTGTGCATGTGTGTGTGTGTGTGTGAAGCTCCTTCCCAAAAAACAGCTATGTGATTCACTCACTGATTGCAGACCAATAACGCTCATGCCAGTCATTTACAAGATTATAGCCAAAATGGTTGTTGACCGTATTAAAGGTTATTTGCATGATGGGCTTCATCCTTCGCAATATGGCTTCGTTCCCCGTAGGCATATCACATATAATATTGCTAATGCTTATATTGGGATTGAATATGCCAAATACACGCAACAGGATGTTCTGCTCTTACAGGTGGATATTGCAAGAGCCTTTGATACAGCTTAATGGGAATTCTTCTCGCAAACAATGCGATCTTTGGGGTTTGGAATAAAAATGCAGTAGATTATTTACTGGCTTTACAGGAATAGCAATGCAGCTTGCATTCTTTCTGGAGATCTCTCTGATGAATGGACTCTTCGTTGTTCGGTCCGTCAGGGATTGCCCCTTAGTGCTTCATTGTATGCCATTGCTACTCATTCTATGCTGCATACAACATGGTTGCTCAAGCCTATGCCGATGATTCTTTCTTTACCACGAAGAATACGCATAATGATCTTTTTGCTTTGATGTAGGCTCTCTCTGTTTATGGTTTGGCAGCTGGTCTTCATGTAAATTTTCAAAAGTTCAAGTTGCTCCCATTGCATTCTAAAGATTGGCATAGTCTTTTGTGGCCCGGGGAAATCATTCCACCCACTCAGATTGTTTGTCGCCTTGGTTACCCTTTGGGATGGGGTCTCACTCATCGTCAACAACCTGATTGGGTGATGGTCAAGCTTCGGAAAAAGCTAGAATATTGGAAATTGGCAACCTGGCCTTTGCATGTTCGGCTTTGGATAGTGCAGTCCATTCTTGTGGCATATATTCAAATTTATTTGCCTTTGATCCTATTCACCAAGGCAGATCTTGCTCCTTTCATGTCTGCCAGTATGGAAATCTTTTGGCGTTCCAAACATGGCAGAAAAAGTATCAGACTTCTTTCAGTGCATCAACTTTGTTTGCCTAAGATGCATGGTGGTTTGAACGTCACGAATATTCAGGTGCACATCCTTGCTCATAGGGAAAAAATGTTGTGGCAATTTGTGCAAGGTGATCGACCTTGGGCTCTTATGATTAAATCTCTAGTTACACGTATCAGTATTTTTGCCTTTGGTTACTGGCAAATCAATTATTGGGATTTTTTATTTGGTCGCATTGATGGCACTTTGCGTGGCTGCCTTTTGGTCTCCAGGTTGCTTCTTGATTGAAAGCACGTCCTTTCTCATCTGGAATGGCATGGTCGATTGTCTTTGCTGGGTAATTCCTTGCGAGGTGAAAGCATTCACTGGTCGACAGTTTTTCAATCTCCATTGGCTTTACAGGAACCTCGATGTTCCTATTTTATTTCTTTAAAGGGCATCAATTTTGTTGCTGATGTTATTCATGATGATGGCTCTGTTCTACCTTTTTCTCTGACAGCTACACGGTATGGCTTGGGCTCTCATTATCGTGCTTTGTGGCAACAAGTTACTTGTATACTTTTGCCTTTTTGTTCCGATTCCTCCTTAGAACTTCAGGACATGTTGGAGGATTGGACTTTGACCTCACCAAGGTCCTCTTCTCTCCCTTTGAGGCTATCTTAGATAACGGTGTCTGCATATTGTATAAAATTCTTTTGCCTCAACCTTGGGTTTCAGAGAAAGGCAATTCTATTTGTTGAATGCATCGCTGAGCCAAGTGGTGGAGAAAGAGATTACAACAGCTTTGGGCCTACAAAACTTCTCTTCGGCAACAGGTTTTCTTCTGGTGAGTGCTTCTGGGCATTCTTCCATCTGGACAGATGTTGGCTCGTAGACATATTGCTCCTGCTCGCTGCCATAGATGCTTGAGTTCTCAGGAGACTGTGCCTCCTTTATTTTGGTTTTGTCCATGTTCTCATGAGTTCATTGATCTTCTTCGGCAGCGCCTGCGAGCGAGATTCCCGACTGTTCCTTTTGGGAAGTTTTTTTGGCTCTTTGGTTTTCATCCACCCAAACCGGAGTT
Organism: Dipteris shenzhenensis; assembly: GCF_047967505.1. NCBI lineage: Eukaryota > Viridiplantae > Streptophyta > Polypodiopsida > Gleicheniales > Dipteridaceae > Dipteris > Dipteris shenzhenensis. The sequence goes on from NC_141621.1 coordinate 23,834,702, forward strand.
TCATCTTTTCTTTGTTTGGGTTCGCTATTGGGCACTCTGGACTTTATGGACAGACAGGAACTGTAAAGTCTTTGGTGATCCCAAACTTTCCCTGTTTGGCTTTTTTAAGTGTTCTCTGCAGCAATCCTTCTTTGATTGCTTGCAAACGAACTGCATAGATCATGATGTATATCTAGCATACACGGAGATTTTCAGTTGATGTACTTTTGGCTGCCTCGTTTTTGAGGTTGCTACTCTTGTAATATAATCAATCAAAAGTTTTCACTAAAAAAAGTGTGTGTGTGTGAGTGAGAGAGAGAGAGAGAGTCTATTAATGATGCAGGAGACCAACACAGCAAAAAAACCTACTAATACATCTGCTTAGGGAGGGCACAAGGCAACATTCAGGCAGTGCAAAATTTTTTATTCAGGATACTTACAATGTAGACTGAAAAATAATCAGTTTAAGACTGAGTCTTATGATGTGGATTTAAACTCCTTGATGAGGGCTACACCCTCATGGTATACTGCCCATTTCCTAGCAGCTTTGACTTTGGCTAGTTCTGTTGCTTTCTGGCTCAGCTGAGCTCGTGTGATTTCCATATCTTGATTGGCGAAGAAGCTTGATTCGTAGATCCCGTGAACTAAATTTGATGATAGCATGTCCTCTAGCGTGGCAAACATTAGTTGCTCTAGCTTTTTTATGTTAGGAGTGGCTACTTTGATTTGTGCTAAAGTCTAAGTGAATGAGCCCTCCTAGTATCCACCTCTACAATCACTTTCTTCTTGATACCCCCTAGCTGAAACTAACCCATGAGCTGGGCTGGGGGTTCAAGCCAAATCGGGACTAGGGGAAAAACCTGGATCTGCTGCTGTGAATTGGAACATGAGAACTGCAACCTGAACTGACGACCTAGGAACTGTGAACTAGTCCGCAACAATGTCAGCTTTTTTGCTCCTCCGAGCAGCTTTGCTCCGGTTTGTATAGGAGCCATAATCTCACACGGGGCATAGATTAGTGATAGTTTGGAATGGCGCATCTAACTGCAATGGAGATGCCTCAAACTCAGCTTGAATGATCTGATGGGGAACATATGGCTTACTGCGGATCATCCGTTATCACGCACCGTTCTTTCACAATCACGATCAAAATTGTAGCAAGATAATAATCACGAATGAACGAGAAGAGAGATTGCAGTATGAATCAAACTGATGAGTCTTTACAATAATTTTGGAGACGAATCACTCCGTGAAGGAGCTCGATACCACCCGTCCACCCCCAAGCTATCTCACTCTCACTCTCACTCTCACTCTCACTCTCACACTCTCTCGCATGGAGATGTTCAAATCAGATGATCAAATGATCAAATCTCAATCACACTCTCACTCTCAAAATATCTTGATCGTATCTTCTTCTTTGCGTTGCCTCGATTTGCGTGCGCTAATTGTCACTTTCGCAGTGCCTCGATATGCGTGCCTTCTCTTCGCTCGAGCAACCTTGAGATGCGTGCCTTCTCTTCTCTTTCGTACAGCCTCGATATGCGTGCGTTGGATTGTGTGTTCTCCTTCTCACGATCTCCTCTTCTTTTATAGCCTTTCACGACTCCAAAATAAGCCGCCAAAAACCTCCAAAATCGACCAAAAGCAGCTTTTCTCGAAAAGTGTGCGTGTGCTTTTCACCTTCTTTTGACGTCTTTTTTTTTTTTTTTTCAAGGCATGAAAATGGCCCTGTTCGAAGCATCACCACGCCTGCCTCATAGATCCAATGGACAAGCTCAATAGCTCATTTGGAAGATCGGACCCTCTTCTTTCCCTTTGCATGTGACCTTTCATGGCTAATTCTTCCATCTCGACCTCCGTCTAATGCCGGCAACTCTTGACACGGAAATCTAGATGCATGTTTAGCTCAAAACCACTTTGTTAGCAACTTCTGACCTCCATATAAGCATGCAAACGAGTGAACCACAAATTTTTCACTAGGACAAAGTTTTTCTACTCAACAAGATCTAAAACTCTCTCATACAAAGTTTCTTCAAATTATTTCTCTAACCAACTCAAAATCAAGCCGCAAAATCCAGCCGACACCATAATGGACAAAAACCAAAAATTTTCGATCAACACCAAACTTTCCCAAAACCTTCAAAACATCAAAACCATCCTTTTTGAACACTATCTGTGATATATATTCCAAAATATTTCATATACAAAATTGGAGCGTCACATCCGTGATAACAAGAGAACCTGTAATCTCTCCACTCGAGTCCACTTTGTATAAGATAGGTTTGGCCCCCAGCACGGGCTGCCATACATGCCCGTAGGTCGAACCAAGGAGTTGAAAAGGAGAACCTTGGTTCGTGGATCCTGGAAATGCGAATAAAAGCATTGTCTCTCCAGTCGGGCATGGGAGGCGTATCCTCTACTCAGGCAGGCCTGCATCGCTGGTGTCATCGTGAATGTAGGTCCAAAAAATAGATCCCCCAGGCAGGTGTATGATGAGACAATCTCAACTGGTGTCCCATCAAAAGTAAACCGCTCTCTGTGTGCAGCTACTCTGGAGGTGTCGAAGATCATAACCTTGGTTTTACCCAGGTTGACCTTCAAGTCATGGGACTCACAAAAGGCCAGTAGTGCATCTAGGTGTCTTTTGACCCCCTTAGCGGACGAAGATAGGAGCACCACATCATCAACATATAATAGAATCTGGAGCATGCAAGAGAACAACCAGGAGCCTTGTTTGACCCCAATGGTGCTCATGATCTCATCTGCCCATCCACCCCCACCGACTTGTATAGTGCCATCACAGCCTAGACTATCTTACGGCCATAGCCCAGCTCCTGCAACCGCATGAGAAGACGTGCATATGGTATTCTTTGCGGAAATCCACAAAGCAGCAATAGACCCTCTGCCTCCGTGCTTTGGCCTCCTCTATCACACTTCTGAGTGTAATATGGTTCCATGATCACTTTGGAAACGTGCCTGGCCCTCTGCTCTGAGTCACTGCATCTCTGCATAGTTGCCGACCTCCATGTCAAGTGCTGAGGCATATATCTTGGACATGACATGCCCAATCATAATGGTCATGTAAGTTTCTAGACTCATGGGATCCCAAGGGCCTTGTGAATAGGTGTGATTTGAGGGTCCATGTGCGTGGGAAATCGAGGCAAACGGCTTCATTAAATAGCTTTGCTAGAGAGAGAGAGAGAGAGAGAGAGAGAGAGAGAGAGAGAGGGGAGAGAGGGAGGGAGGGTTTATTAAAGTCTTCGGAAGACCGATGGGTTTATGAGACTGTGAAAAAACCTTATACAAATCCAGCTAGAGGGGTGGAGCTACTAACCGAGCATCCACATCCATACAGTGTACTGAAAACTGAAAACTGTATCATATATAGTCATAAAAAAATAATAGTAATCATCTACATCAAAACCATCCTCCACTACCGTTATAAGACAGAATGAAGTGTGCTCCAAGACAATGTGGCCTCTCCCCTTGTCAAGAGCGAGGGAGTGATAGCATGAAATCAGATATGGAGTGCTGGCTGTCCCCAGTGGGTGTAGCCCTACGCTGTCTCTTGGTCATAACTCTGCGTCTGACGAGGGCGACCGTCGCACCTGTCGGTCTGGCTCCCACTCTGAGTATGAAGGGAATGTCCCCAAGTGTAATTTGTGCATCAACCCTTTGTTTGAGCGGTCGTGTCATTGGCCTTGGGTCACGATCATGTCTGAGACCTGTAAAGCGGGCATCTGTGTGATCCGGCTTAAAGAACTCAGTAAAAGAGCGGTCTATAGGAGACCTCGTAGGCCTATGAGATAGTACAAACACCAAAAAGTGACTACATCTGGATAACAGAGAGTCGGTGATGTGCATAAAGCCCAACTCCTCCCGAGGTATTATAAGCATAACTATGTTGTAATACTATCATAAGGTGCCCTGCATAACATCAATTTAAGACTGAGAGTCTTTGGGTTTGGATGAGGATTACCAGAATTCGAGCGATTGCATTCGAGTGAGGCGACGGTTCGAGCGAGGAATTTCATAAATTTTGACATTCTAGTGTGATGTTTTATGTTCAAAAAGTAGCATGCATTGCTTACTTTTACGGTTGTTGTCCTACCCATGACATTGTGTGAGTAATCAATTGTCTTATAGACAAATAACAATTTCTGAAGATGTTTGGCAATGTTTTTCAAGGGTCAACGACGGAGGGGTGGAAGAAAGGGGTCAAAGTATGTGTTTTTCTTGTGCAATTTTCATTTTCAAGGCAAAAAAATAATGGGAGGAGGATTCTCCCTAGAGGCCGCGATATTGCGGCCTCTTGGGAGGCTCCTCTTGCCAATTTTATTTAGGCCATAACTTAGTCAATGGGACTCCAAATATGGTCATGTTTGTAGTCAAAACGATCGGAATGATATGAATGAATACATTTATCATGTTAAAGTGTTAGAATTCTAGATATTTAGAAAGTTTATACCTATCTTTGTTTCATGAGAGCCGGACCTTATCAAACTCTATATTTAATTATGACCATGGATTTTTCTCATTTAGAGTTTGGGTCCTTGGTTTCCTCCCTCCATCCTAGAGGTGTATACATGGTCAAGGACATATGAAGGTGATCCATATTTAGTTAGCATCATCATGGTCATAAGGTGATCAATAATTTATTAGTTCCATAGTTTAAACATTTTATTCATGTGATCATTTTGTGTACAAAATGGATCAAATCATGTCGGTAGCATAAAAATCGATGAGCTACAAATAGCTGGTTGTGAGGGATTTTGCTAGGAGGAGCTTCTATATCATCGGTAGGACTATTGTTGCCATGTATGTAACTCCATAAAATAAAGAAACCCCTTCAACTCACATACTACCTTACATAATTCTGAGTGATCACCTCGAGGTGTAGACGTTATAGCATTTCCCCTTTTGTATCTATTGAATGATTGCTAACTTGCATGTATTTATTATTTATCGAATAATAGGTTTTCTCTTTGTATGTTGCCAAGAATTTTCCCTTTGGTATTCATTTAATGATTGCTGACTTGCATGGATTTATGAGTTATCCAATAGTAAGTTTAATCTTTGTAAGTTGCCAAGAATCATACAAAAGATAATTAAAACCAATCTGTAATAGTGTCATGTAGATTCAACCATTTTTAGTAAAAATTTATTGCTCCTACAGGTTTAGACAAAGTTCCTCATAAGCATCGCTCGAACTTTGGGCTCGCTCGAACGTAGTCGCTTGATGTTTTGACTTACCTAGTTTGGATTTGAAGTTCCGAATCAATGCTTGCCCATAGACCGCCCATAAGCCTGCCTTACGTGCTTCTTTCACTTTAGTATGTTTGATGTTTCTTCTTTTGCGGTGGGTTGGAGTGAGCTCCTCTGATATCCAAATCCTTGTACCCTTCAGCTTGTGTGTTTGTATGAGAATCTTAACCCTTGATGCCCTCTTTCTGAGTAGACCTGCGTTTGAGTTCCCTTTTGAGTGATATTCTATATACCACTTTCATCTATTCAACCTGTGGAATTTTCTTCTTGAGGCATATGATTTTGTCTTTTGTATCTCCCTCCTCATCCCCAAGACATTCATCCTGCAGCCCCTTGATGTGTAGGATGTTTCTATTGTTCTCTCTGGCTTCCTGCTCTTTTACTTCCACGTAAAGATCAACGTTATTCACTTTATTGCTGACATCAGCAATCATCTTTTGTTTGATTGAGCTCACGTGATCGGTGATCATTTCATCAACTGTAGAGACGAGCTGTGGTGCTGGTGGAGATGCATTGCACTTGTGTAGTACTTCCATGAATTTCTGCTTTCCACTACTGTCCACGTCCTGTGCTTACCTTTCCATAGCTGCGAGTCGAAGCTTGAGCTCACGTATCTCCTGCTCCAAGAAATAAATGTGCTCCTGCGGGTCTGAGATAATAATCCGCTTTTGATATGTTTTTGCATAGGGGGCGGGTGTCCGGGCAGATGCGATGGCAGAATAAGAAGGCTTACTGGGTCGGGTTGAGGTAGCAAATGACTTCACCTTTGGAAACTCCATAATGGCCTGAGATAATTCTGGGTAGCCCTTTGCTGAAGTTAGTTCTTGAGATGGGCCTGGGGCTCAGCCCAACTTGAAGTAGAGGAAGGTGTAGAGATGCACTGGAGCTGCCTGCCTGCAAACTTCGAATATGAAAGGCGACCTCGAGCTGAAACTGAGTGGTAACTTGGGGCTGTCTGAACTGTGAACTGCAAGCCCTTAGAGCTGATGCAAGCCCCCGAAGTGGGTTGGAGCTTCCTGTAATGCCCCCCGAGCTGAACTCAGCTGCTGCTGGTGGCATGGTGACCTGGTCTGCTGGAGGCGGCTGATGTGAGCTGAAGGCAAGAGGCTGGAGAAGCTGGAAGGGAGGGAGACAGGTGTGAGGGGGGGGGGGGGGAGGCGGAGGTGTATGCGTGTTGAGAGGGGGTGCATTTTTGTAACATTTGGATGTTTTGTAACTTCAGCCTACTTTCTTTTTTTTGGTTTGGGGGGAAAGAGAGAGAGAGAGAGAGTCTGGGAACTGCCATTAAGGAACTTGTCACGTGCTTTATTACTCCTAGGGATTCCAGTAATGAAGTCCATGGTGATATGTTCCCATGGTCTTTCTGGAATAGGCAAAGATTACAGTAGCCCTTTGGGCTACCCTCTATTAAATTTTGCTTTTTGACATTATACATATTTTGAAATGTAGGCAATAGTGTCTTTCTTCATGTCTGGCGAATAGAAGAGTTTATCTAGGGCTGTAAATGTAGACACAATGCCTCTATGACCAGCATAATATCTTATTTTGTATATTTCCTTAGCTGACGAATATCTTGATTCTTAGTTTGCAAGTCAAAAGTTGCCTATTTTATAGATTAAAACGACAATTAGAGAGGGGATTTAAAATGTAGCGTTTTATTATTAACTGGACTCTTTGAGCAGATGTACCTAGCAGCGTGC